>NW_012267280.1:7581092-7600850 GCF_000151885.1 Dipodomys ordii | reverse complement strand
ACCCGCCCCCTGTTGGCTCCGCCCCGTCTGGCAGGCCTCGCCTGTCGTTGCCACGCCCATACCATCTGGGCGCCCCGCCCCTTGCCTCCAGACCCCGCCCCTCCGGGGGTCCCCGCTTTTCTCTGTTCCCCCTACTCTCCCCGAGAAGCCCTGGGTTCAGACTCGAGTTTGGGTGCGCGTCTGGGCGGAAGGTGAAAGTTCTGGAAGCGCCTTCCTGGATGCTCCCTGTGCACCGGGTCTGGGCGCCCCCAGGGAGGGACGCCCCGCGGTCCGAGGGGGGTCTTCGGAGGGTGGGATCCTCGGGCGGCGGGGGGGGGGGAGCCCCGCGGCCCGGGCGGGTCCTCGGGCGGGGCGCCCCCCAGCGGGCTCCGGGGTCCGGGGCTCTGGGCCCTGGCCGGCTCCTGAGCCTCAGCTCCGCCCCTGGCCCTGGGCTGATGGAGGTGAGGCCCCGGGACTCTCCACTGACGGACGGACGGACGGGGCCGCCCTTTCCCCCCTTCCCCCCCCACCCCCCCTGTCTCGGCCCCACGTGGCTAGGGTCACAGGCCACAGAAACAGGTGTGGGCTGAGATGAAACTGAATTTTAGGGGGCAGTCACATGGGTTACATAGGTCACATTGCACAGACTCTGGGAATTCAGGAGTAGGGTCAGTTCTGAGAAGAAGGTGCTACAGGAATTGGGGGTGAGTCACACACGTCCGAGAAGTGCAAGGAAACTGTTGCACCTGTAGTCACACCGGGAGAACCGCTGGGCACTGGGGAAGTGGAAACTGACAGCTTCTTGGAAACAGGGACACAGGGCAGGGCCTCCATCGCCAAGCTGCCCCTGAGGCCTGAGAGCTGGGTGTGCAGCACTGGGCACTTGTGTAGAGAGTGTGGGGAGCAGCCCTAGAGCTCCACAAGCAGGGAGTCCCCTTTTGTTTCCCATAAAAGGAATCCTGAGGAACAGCCCTCCGCTGCCGCTCCGAGTCTGGGGTCCCTCAGAGAACTCACTGCTAGTTGCAAACCACTAAGTGGCTGGGGGCTGCCTGCACCCACACACAGCCTAGAATGACTTGCGTGTGGTTGATCATGCCTGCGCTCAGCACATGCTAATGTGGCTCTTCTTCTTTAAGAGGAGTCTCCCCTCCTAGGCTGAGAACTCTAAGCCCTTCCTTTCCCAGTGAGCCTTGGGCCTCCCCTCCCCTGCCAGCCCTCCACAGGTGCAGCCACCACACGCCTTGAAGAGCTTGCTCTCTGGGACCTGAATCAACCACCTCTGCCTGGGGCCGAATTGCCCTTGCTTCTTGGCCAGCTTCCAGGTGTCCAGTGTTCTGTTGGGGGCGGGGGGAGACACAAAGATGCATGGGTCTCCATGTCCTTAAACTTAAATCTCCTCACCTCTCACCTGCAGGACTGTACATTCCGTTGTTTTGGCAATATCCAAAGTGCATAGAGTAATTCACAAAGGAGCACAGCTGAGCCAGGCTGAGCTCCTGAAGAGCATAGGATAGGATCTTGCCTGCCTCTGTGACTGGGACTAAGCTGCAAAGCACTGGCACTCGCTTGGGCCTGAAACTGTCCAGAGGTAACAAAGCTGGGCCTCTCCGCCCCCCTTTGCATGGTGCCTTGGCACAAAACCAGCTTCCCAAGCTCTCTTTGCAGCCACCTTGGAGTCCAGGAAGAACAGGGCTGATAAATCTTAGGTCTCGAAGTGACCTCAACCCTCGGCCAGACAACAATGATATTCTGCAGGTAACAAGGCCCACCTGACCGGTCCTGAGCAGTACACAGCACCTGTGTCCTAGACTGCCTGATAACTACACATACATCTCAGCCCATGCCCTAATTCTTCCTCTATTTAAGCCTCAAGCTCTTACCTGTGCCCTAGGAGATAATCTGAAATGCAAGTCATATATTTTCTTCTTCAGCCCTTTGCCACTCCCTGTCTCTTATCAATGTATTGGGGTGAGTGGCCAGACTTGTTCTGTGGAACCCCAGACTGGGCCTCTGGCCTTGAACCCTAGGTCACACCTTTTCTAGCTTCCAAGGCCTATGCATTCCTTGGCTTGTGGCTGCCATCTGTGCCTGCCTGTTCTGCCACCTTCTCCATTGTGTGTGTCTCCTGTGTGTGCAGTGTTTTCTCTTACAAGGACTCTGTTCATCTGTGATGAAGGCCTGTCCTCCTGCGGGGTGACCTCTTCTCAGCATGGCCTTCACCTCACTTGACTGGAGAGAGCCACAACCCAACACAGAGCAGTGTTAGGACCACGTGCCCAATAGTTCAGTCCCCTGTGCCTGAAACCAACCCCAGCAAAACAGACTCACTGAAAGCCATTTTCTCCAGAGAGAGCAAGGGCAGGGTGACACTGTCCAAAAAGAAGTGTACTCTCGACCTGACTTATGTCACTGTAATCCCTCTGTACATCACCTTTATCACAATAAAAAGGTAAACCTTTTCTCCCCGTGCTCTGTCGGTTGTCAGCATGAAGCAAGTGATCATGCTGTAACACACAGCTGTGTGCAATTGTTACCTGTCAATAACAAAGAAAAGAGGGCATAGAACCACCACCCCCCAGCTTCAAGCGTAGGAAATGACAGCAGGATTACAGGCACAGGCTTTGATGTTTAAATGTGAGGATTTAGCCCTCTGTACTTCATTGTGGATATGATTTTTGAGAATGAAATCTTCTGTTTAGGCTATGGCCAAGCACTACTCAGCACGACCTTCCTCACTGACTTCCAGTCCTGTTTCTGCCATCTGCTAACATCCTGCTTACACAAAGGTCCATTTCTGGGCTCTCTGTCTGTACTGTTGGCATATTTGCCCATCCCTCAACAGCCCCACACTCGTGATTATAGGAACATAATAAGCCTTGGAACAGGTAGGACATTCTCTGGCCAAGTTGCCTTGGCTGTCCCTGAACTTGAGCTATCTTGGTCCATGTGACTTTTAGAACCTAGTTTACCTCATTCTACGAAACACGTTAGTGGAAACCACAGTTACATTTCAGGAAAGTGATGTCTAGAGTAGTAAACTGTCGGGTTCATGAACATGGTACACCTCTCCCTTTATCTGGTAGTGTTAGAGGCTCACCTGGAACTTGCACCATTCTTTCTATCCTTTCCCCTTAAGGGAATTTCACTCTTCCTAAAGAATGATGCTCCAAGCTTGGGCTCCTGTCTGTTCCTCTCTTCATCCCAATGGTTCCATCTGGATGCTACAAACGGCAAGCCCAGCACGTCCTTCACATGCCCTCCCTCTGCATGCGGCCCACTATTCTCCGACCTTTTGCACATCCATGTCCAATGCCTCACGATACCCCCTGGGGCCATACCCACATCTTACCTTCAACACGTCCTTTACATGCTCCTTCTCCACAGCCACACACATCCAGGACCTGCTCACACCTAGACAACTCAAGCCCACTATTTGGCCTCCTTCACTCCAAGCCCTTACCACTGTATTAATCGTCAACGTGACCTGTCACCTCCTGGTTTTCTCTGCTCCAAGGCCTGCCTTATCTCCCTGTTCCCGGCCCCCACAGGCCCAAACCTTGCTCACTGTTCTCCTATGCTCACACTTCGCACCACTTTCTAAAGCAGACCACCCTGCTCCCTCCCCCTCACTCCCCTGCCCAGCTCTACTTCCCCACCTCTGTCCAAAGCCATTCTGTGCATTCCCATGTTCTCCTATTCTGTCTCGTCTCTAGGATGTGGCTCTGTGAGGAGGGAACTTGGCATCCATCCCCACTGGGTCTGAGCAGCACGTAGCACCCAGGAAGCATTCCCGAAAGCTCTGCATCACGGATGGCATGAAGGGATGTCACTTCCTCACCCAGTCAGCTTCACTTGCACAGCATCCCTGCCCTCCTCAGTGTGGACTGACCAGGAGCTCCAGCTAGGCACCCCTCCCCCAAGGGCCACCCCGTGAGGGAGCCTTCCCTCTTGAGTCCCTTCATCAGATTCCCACCACCCACTGGCCTCCACCATGACTTGTGCGGGCTGAGGCATACCACTGTCAGATCCCCTGGGGACTGGAAGCAGGTTCCTGACCATCCCCCCTCCCCCGGCCTCACCTGTCACCCAGCCCTTGGTTTCTTTCTCAGTGTAGTACACAGGCAAAGGTGGCCAAAGAGGCCCGGGGGTCTTGTTCAGCCTCCTAGGAGCCTGGCACCAAGAGGTAGGCCAGGCTCCAAGAACACGTTTGTGTGTGTGTGTGTGTGTGTGTGTGTGTGTGTGTGTGTGTGTGTGTGTACGCACTCCCATGCATTGGCAGGGCTTGAACTCAGCGCACTGTACTGTTCCTTAGCATTCTCATTCAAGGCTGGTGCTCTACCACTTGAGCCATAGCTTCACTTCCATCTCTCTCTTTTTTCTTTTTCTTTCTTGGCAGTTAGTTAGAGATAAGGAATGTCTCCTGGACTTTCCTGCCCGAGCTGGCTTCAAACCTTGCTCCTCAGCTAGCATGACAGGGGTGAGACGCTGGCGCCCGGCTCATGGACGGTATTGTGATGTGTGTCTTGGGGAACTGACGGCATCCACGTGACTTGCCATTTTCAGAGCAGCTTTGGGACCCAGCTTGTTTCCAGTGCCCAGCACTGTCTGGAAGCATGCTGAAAAAAATTGGAAGAATTTTCCAGGAGCCTGAAAAACCCCATTCAACCAGGACAATCTTTCCGTATCAGGTTTCTGTTGTTCCTCATAAAAAATGCCCTGTTTGCCAGGCGCCAAAGGCTCATGCCTGTAATCCTAGCTACAGAGGAGGCTGAGATCTGAGGATCACGGTTCAAAGCCAGCCTGGGCAGAAAAATCCATGAGACTCTTATCTCCAATTAACTACTAGAAAACCAGAAGTGGTGCTGTGGCTCAAGTGGTAGAGCGCTCGCCTTGAGCCGAAGAGCACAGAGACATTGCCCAGGCCCAGAGTTCAAGCCCCATGACCAACAAAAAAGAAAAAAATGCCCTACCCCCACTGTGTTCACACGGAGGGTGCTGAGCTGCAGAGGAGGTCGGAGGGGGTTTAGAACATGTTCAAGAAGCCAGCGCAGGGGCTGGAAAGGTGGCTCAGTGGTAGAGTGCTTGCCTTGCATGCATGAGGCCCTGGGTTTGATTCCTCAGCACCACATAAGCAAAAAGAAAAAAAGCCAGAAGTGGCGCTGTGGCTCAAATGGTAGAGCGTTAGCCTTGAGCTGAAGAGCTGAGGGACAATGCCCAGGCCCAGAGTTGAGGCCCCACGACCGCCCCCCCCCCAAAAAAAGAAGCCAGCGCACGCCAAGTCTGGTGTTCACTCTGCCTCCATTTGGACCGCTGGCCTAATGGTATAATACTTTTTCTGGTTTTGTAGATGAACTATGCATGAAGGCCAAGAAAATTATGTACTTCCTTTTTTATAAAAGGTGCAAATGAAGGCTGGGATGTAGCTTAGTGACAAAGCACTTGCCTAGCAAGTGCAACATCTGGGTTGGACCTCAGTACCAAGAAAGAAAGGACAAAGAGTAAATATGGTTAAAAATAAAAGGAGCCGGGCACTGGTGGCTCACACCTATAATCCTAGCTACTCAGGAGGCTGAGATCTGAGGATCTTGGTTGAAAGCCAGCTCAGGCAGAATCTCCAATAAACCACCAGGAAACCAGAAGTGGTGCTGTAGCTCAAGTGGTAGAGCGCTCAACTTGAGCTGAAGAGCTGAGGGATAGCACCCAGGCCCAAAAGCCCCATGACCAACAAAAAATAAAAAAATGCAAATTGAACAATTTTGGGACCACTTAAAGTGAAAGAAATATGGCATAGAGCCTGTAGGTACTTTGTAGAGCACCAATTTGTTTACAGGATTTATTTATTTTTACTTTGGCAGTCTAGGGTGTTGGCCGCTGTGTCCAGCTATGGGTTGAGATCCTCCCATTCTTAGCCTACCCCATAGCTAGGATTACAGGTGTGTATTGCTATCAATCAACTTATTTTTCTCCTTTCTTAAAAAAATAGAAAAATGCAAACATCCACTATGTACACATTCATCCGAGAAGAGCTGAAGCACTGAGTATACATCAAACGGTGACAGGGAAGAGGAATGTGGGGAAAGGGCAGAGCCCCTGTCCTCCCTGGGCCCTGGGGACAGACGCCAGACAAATAAACACCAGCATGTCCAGTGTCCGGGTCAGCCAGGACAGTGGGAAGGCTGGGAGGCAGATGCAGGGGTTAACATCTAACCGAGATATTGATCAAGATAAAATTTCAGCGGGGTGTGATTGCTCACTCCTGTAATCCCAGCAACACAGAAGGCTGAGACCTGTGGGTCACAGTGCAAAGCCATTCCTGACGGAAAGGTCCATGAGACTCTTATCTCCAATTAACCAGCACAAAGCTGGAATAGAAGTATGGCTCAGGAAGTAGAGCATCAGCCTTGAATGAAAAAGCCAAGCAAGAGTGTGAGGTTAAGTTCCAGCCCTAGCACCTCACAAAAACAAAAAACAACAACAGAACGGGTGGGGAGGGGAGAAGGAGGTAAAAACTAACAAAAGAAACCAAGCAAGCATAGCTATTTCTTGATTCCTCACCCTATGACTGGAGCTGAGCCAGGCTGGTAGAATGGCCTGGCCTGGCTGGTCCTGGCATTCTCCACGTACTTTGAGATGCCTGTGTACCTGGGAGACATGGTCAGGCTTCCAAGTGGGAACAATTGAGGATTCAGGCATTTCATTCTGTAACTTCACGATGCAGACTCTTCTAGACTACCCAAAGGGGACAAACGCCTTCTTGGGCCCCAAATGAAGCCCACGAAGCTGTAGATGGAAGGCAGTCACCCACCAGAGCCAAGATGAGCCCGGGGAATATCTGATGGCTGGAGCCCAGGACTCGCCAGGGCTGAAGACAGCCACGGAGCCCCACAGTCCTGTTTGCTCATTGACCTTCTGTAATCCTCCAGCCTGCCTCCCAAATAAGTGTACGTCCGAGATCTCCTCCCACTCCACCCCTCCTGCCTCTCCCACCCCTGCCGCCCTCACCTCCTGTTTTGTAGCTTAGGAAACAGACCCAGAGAGCTCTTTTCCTAATTGTAATTTTATTGTTATTATTAACAATAATAATATACCATGCGGCTGCCATTTCCTGGGTCAGGCAGTAAGTACATTTCTTTTTTGTACGCCTTCCCCAATTTCCCTCTCCCATTCCTGCCCACAGTTACATAGTTCATTCTCCATGAGATGTATACTGAATAGCCTTTAGCCCCTGGACCCAAGCGCCTCAGTCTCAGCCTCCTCTGTAGCTGGGACTACAGAAGCATGCCGCCAAGCTCAGCCATGCATGGTGTTTGCTAATTTGTGTTTTTCTGTACTTTTGCATTCTCTACAGCAGCATACATTGAACATGCCAAACTAGAATTGAAGTCTAAATTAGATGGAAAAGTGAGACAGAAGTCAGAATCATACCAGTTTATGGACAAGGCCCCAAGAAATGCTGACTATCCACTGTGACTGCAGGTAACAGAAATGGCAGTGTTTCACACCGTTCAAGTTCAAGTGGTTGAGGAGAAGGGGTTGGGAGGGGGAAGGGAGAATGTGAGTGTAAATCCCTAGGTCACAGCTGTAGTGTTGTAGTAACGTGGTTGGTGGCACCTGGTTCAGCACTTTGGACAATTTGTGTGGGGGTGGGGTGAGGGGGTGCACGAGTACACTACTAGCACTACTAGCAGGTTTGAACTCAGAGCTTGCATAGCTTTTTCACTCAAGGCTTATACTTTACCACTTGAGCCACAGCTCCACTTCTGGCTTCTTACTGGTTGACTAGAGGTAAGAGTCTCTCCGACTTGACTGCCCATCATGGCTTTGAACCCCAGCCCTCAGATCTCAACCTCCTGAGTAGCTAGGATTCCAGGCCTGAGCCACCAGCACTGGGTTTTTGCACACATTTTTGTCTGGCTCCTTTCATTCATTCATGCCATGGTACATTGCTGTGTCTTGTCCATTGTATGGCTATGTCTCACTGTTGGTCCATTGCCTGCAGGACACAGGCTGGATGGACTCTGCTGTGAGTAATGCTGCCTTCGCCCCTTCCCGCCATCTGACATCCTCTCCACCCCTGGACAAGAGTTGCTCCCCTCTGGTCCTTGCTAACATTGGGGTGTTGGGTGTTTAATACTTGTCTCTCCTGCAGGTATGTGGTGGCGTCTCAGTTTTGAGTCCCATTGCCTCAGTGACAGTGTTGAGTACCCTACAAGTGCTGTTTGCCCTCTAGTATCTTCTTTGACCAGGTGGTGCTGAATGCCTTTTCATAAGCACCGGTGTTTCTTTCTGCCGGGATGACTTTACAGTGCAGTGATGTGGAAGCACCATCAACCTTAGCGGGAATGGATGCTGTCCTGCGTCCAGTGACTCACATACCAGTCTCTTGCGCCCCCTAGTGGTGGTGGGTCTGCACAGCTGGCATGCCGAGTTACCCTAGGGTAGCTCCTGTGAGGACTGGGAGTTGGGGAGGGGAAGTCACCCCTATTCTTCTTCATGAGAGCCTCCCGCAGCAAGGTGAGCTCCCTGGACAGTTTGCTCTTCCCTGGGAGCTGCCAGAGATCCTAAAGATCACGGAGGTGAATTAGAGGACACTGAGGACTGGACTCCACAAGTCCTTCCCCAAGATGGACATGTGGAGGACCAGGCTCCAGCACTGGAGGAGCCCACTGCTGTGGAGACACGCCTGAGAAGGCCTGGGGATGCTGCTGGCTGAGACAGGAAGATGACAATTGTGAGACCAGGAATGTGTGGGAATGTATTTCTAGATACTTCTTCTTTCTGTGCACATGCAAAATCGACAGGAATTCCTAGGCTGTCTTGTGGTGCTGATTGTATTGGTTTTATATATTATACATGTACATGTATGTATATAATATTTTCTGTATATGTATATGTATGTTATATAATCTTTTAAAGGAATTATAAGAGCTGGAAGAAACAACGCTAAAGGTGGTATATTTTCACATGTTATAAAGTCTGAGGTAATCTGCAGACATTTCATTGGTCCAATGTGGTCAGCAGGCTGGGAATGTGGCTTAGTGGTAGAGTGCTTGCCTAGCATGCATGAAGCCCCAGGTTCGATTCCACAGTACTACATACACAGAAATAGCCAGAAGTGGCATGTGGTTTAAATGGTAGAGCGCTAGCGAGCTTTGAGCAAAAGAAGCTCAGGGACAGTGCCCAGGCTCCGGGTTCAAGCCCCCAGGACTGGTTAAAAAAAAACAAAAACAAAAAACCCCAAAATGAAAAAACAACAAATATGGCCAGTATAGACGCCCCATGTGAGAATGAATCCATACAGAAACGTCCAGACATAAGATTTCCTTTTCTACTTATCTTAATTTTTACAAAATTCTATAAGCAATATGTGCCTCTATAAAAAGGTCAAATGTCTCACATGAATGCCGAGTACAAGTGCTACATCCTCTGATACTCTCCTTCTGTGCTTGTCCCAAAGCGAGCTCTGGTCACTGCTCAGAGAAATCTGAACAGCGAAAGTTCGAACTTAAGTCCTTATTATTTGTCAATCAGATTGTGACCATGTACAGGACTTGGCATATTTTGTGCTGAACTTCCTGTCTAAAGAGGAAGTTAGACCCACCCCTCCCACCCGCATCCCACAGGGTTTAAAGGACAGTGCAATGAAGTGAAACATTTACAGAATCTCTCTGCTATAGGTCCTACATGATGGAGAGTTACAAGTCCTGCATATACCCCTCCTCTAGACAAAACTGCTGGTATATTGAAAACAAATAATCACAGAATTAGAAAATCAAGATGTTTGTGATCTTAGGATGAATGACTAACTTGTTAAAGAAGAAAGTGAAGTAATGATTACAAAGGTCAGTGAACAGAACAGCATGTTAGAGCTCATGTGACCCACAAGCCTCTCTTAGAGGGAAGTCTACGTCCTCCAACACATTGATTAAAAATGAAAAAATATGCAAGGCATGGTGGTGTGTGCCTGTAATCCTACACTTGGGATGCTGAGTCAGGAGAATCATGAGTTTGTGCCCCATGAGCATGTATATACATATGTATATATGTATGTATACATATATAGCCACATAATGTTTGTATCTGTACAATCAATATTCCCATTTCCAGAGACCAATAACTTGTACAGATAAGTCCTATATAACTATATTCAAATAAGAAGTCTTATCTTCTCCTCTCCCACACTTTTTTTTTATATCACCAAAGAGCACAGAATGACCTTGAACTCATGACGTAGCCCTGGCTAGCAATTCAGGAACCTCCTGCCTCAGTCTTCCAAGTGTTGGGATTATGATCAGCACTACCACATCTGGCTTTCCCCCACTTTTTCATGCCTCTGTGCACCTCAATGTTTTCTCATATCTGTCCATTTGGGATGGTTTTGTGTAAGTCTATCAAAAAGAAATTTTATAACATCTAAACTGAGGTTCACATTTCTCTACAGATTTCAGTTGTCTTGGCTGGCCATTTCTATGAGCTTGCAGACACAGGCTGCGTTCTGAGGTTTCTTTCTGTGAATATTTTACAGGAGTTTCAAACATTCTTCATCCTCTCACTATTGACATGTCCTTCTTCTAAGGAGGATGCCACTGGCTTGGTTCAACATGTGCTGACCACATGTCATCTTGGTGACAATGGCTCACAGGAGTCTAACATAACAATTAATTATTTACTATATTCTCTATTAAGGTACATTCCAACAATTTTTGTTGTTGTTGTTGATCATGGGGCTTGAACTCTGGGCCTGAGCTCTGTCCCTCAGCGCTTCAGCTCAAGGCTAGCACTCTACCACTTGAGCCACACTACCACTTCCTGTTTTCTGGTGGTTTATTGGAGATAAGAGTTTCACAGCTTTTCCTGCCTGGGCTGGCTTTGAACCAAGATCCTCAGGTCTCAGTCTCCTGAGTAGCTAGGATTATAGGCGTGAGCTGCTGGTGCTCGGCCATTCCAATGAATTTTAAATGTAACAGCTGTCATATGCTATTTCTCAATAACTTTAGAAAATAAGCCAGAACTCTATAGGAATTGCCTAAGATAAAGGATTACATTACGGCTGAGTCTGTGGCTCAGTGGTAGAGTGCTTGCCTAGCATGCATGAAACCCTGGATTCGATTCCTCAGGACCACATAAACAGAAAAAGCCAGAAGTGGTGCTGTGGCTCAAGCAGTAGAGCACTAGCCTTGAGCAAAAGAAGCTCAGAGACAGTACCCAGGCCCTGAGTTCTAGCCCCAAGACTGGCAAGTAAGTAAATAAATAGAAATATATTAGTAGTTTATTACTTCAATGATTTAACATAACAAATCTATGTGTATAAATACATATATATCTTCTAGTTTTATGAAACTTGGTAGCTTAATGTCTCGAAAGCTTTTTTCATCATTTAAGAGAAGACA
This sequence comes from Dipodomys ordii, assembly GCF_000151885.1. Classification (NCBI taxonomy): domain Eukaryota; kingdom Metazoa; phylum Chordata; class Mammalia; order Rodentia; family Heteromyidae; genus Dipodomys; species Dipodomys ordii. The sequence goes on along the minus strand of NW_012267280.1, from coordinate 7,589,481 downwards.
TTCAGCCAGGTGCTGGTGGCTCATGCCTGAAATCCTAGCTACTCAGAATGAGGAACAAGTTTCAAAGCCATCCCAGGCAGGAAAGCTCATGAGTTTCTTATCTCTAATAAACTACTTAGAAAAAGCCAGAAGTGATTCTATGGCTCAACTGGTAGAGCGCTAGCCTTGAGCCAAAGAAGCTCAGGGGACAGCACCCAGGCCCAGAGTTCAAGCCCCAGGACTGGCCAAAAAAATAAAAAACAGCAACAACAAAACACAACTAACTAAATAAGAGTAGCAGTTTAATCTTCTTCTACTTTTTTTTTCTATATATGGTACTAGGAATTGACCAGGGTCTCGTGCACTCCAAGAAAATGCTCTACCACGGAGCTACATCCCAGATCCTCCACTCTTTAAGACAAGAATTGAACTGAAATTCAAAAATAGCCTTTCACAGCACACTATTTGTTAGCATATATTAATTGTACAGTGGTAGAAGTTACCACATGCTCCTGCCTGTAATCCCAGCTACTTAGGATGATACAGTCTGAGGCCATCTGGTACAGAAGTGTGAGACCCTATTTGAAAGAAAACTTACTAAAGCCAAAGGGCTGGGTCATGACTCAAGTGGCAGAGTGCTGCCTAGCAAGCATGAGGCCTTGAGTTCAATCATTAGAACATAAGGTACAGACACATACAGACCAACTATACAGTTTAGCTTCATCTTACAAGTTAGGTCACTTAAAAAAGAACACCATGCATTAAGGGGACTGGAGGCATGTTCCAGTGATAGAACACTTGCTAAGCAAGCACAAGCCTCTGAGCTCAAACCAAAAACTTATAATAACATTAATAATAACACAGATCCGAGTGAAAGCAAGTTCACTTAACCTGGGTTGAGTTCTTATGGAAGGGTAAATCCCTGTCACAACAAACAGACGTGGAAAGATCTAGGACACAATGCCATCTGCTGTCTTACAGACATTCAGTGTAGTGTGAAAACTGAAGCCAGGATGCTCTGATACCCATCCTTTTCTGGCTAGCTCAGTGACTCATGAAATGATCACAACAGCGCTGGATTTGCAGAAATGATGCAAAGGTCTCAGAAGTGAAACATTTGCTCACACCTGAACTGGCTGGGTAGAGGCTCGCAGGTGCCTTGCACAGGCCCCAAAGTCCAATGCCAGAAAGCTTCAAGGCAGGGAGCCACCTAGAATATACCTGTGGACAGCTGGTTTCCATAGCAGCAGTTGGAGCAAGAGATGGCCATGAGGGGTTGAAACCAGGAGGTAGGGGCAGGGATAACCAACATGCAGGAAATAACAAGAAAACCATGAGCAAGAATGTTCTTAAGACAAGAAAGGCTCTCCAGCCAGGCACTGGTGACTCATGCCTATAATCCTAGCTACTCAGGAGGCTGAGATCTGAGGATCGTGGTTCAAAGCCAACCCAGGCAGGAAAATTTGTGAGACTCTTATCTCCAATAAACCACCAGAAAACCAGAAGTAGCGCTGTGGCTCAGGTGGTAGAGTACTCATCTTGAGCTGAAGAGCTGAGGGACAGCGCCCAGATCCAGAGTTCAAGTCCCACTACTGACAAAAAAAAAAGAAAAGAAAAGAAAGAAAGGCTCTCTGGTGAAATTTTAAATGAGATATTTTTAAATCAGGAAAAATAACTAGTTGATAAATGACAGACGACAATGATGGGTAAATGATGGGAGTCTGATTCATAGACGTTGGGGATTCTAATAGAAAATGCTTCTGCATAAGGCATCAGGGGTCAGTGAGTCACTTTCATGAAGAATGGGTTTGCAAAAAGATGGCGTTGGAGATGCATGCGTGAACAGGCCGGATGGCAGAGAAAGCTCCTCAACACTGAGCCTGCAGGTACCTGGAAATGCATGTACAAGCCAATCGGTGAGCTGACCGGCAGGCAGGAAGCTCCTAATACCTGTGAAAAGAGAACTGATCACGACACCCCAGGCCCCACAGCCAGACTTGCATGCAGGCTAACCTAAGCCATGCGGAATGTCAAAGGACCCTTCCAGAACATAGGGAGCTGGACAGTGCCGCAAGGGAGTGCTGCCAAGGGACTTCTAAGCTGTCACCGCACTTTGAGAAAGGCTGACAGGAAGCACTTCTCATCTACCTCTCTGGTGTGGACATTTCTACCTTGTGCCTCCTTCATTAGAGTACGACTGCAGAATATGGAATTACTTGGCTGCAGCATGTCATCGCTCCCTAGCCATGGAGTGCCCAGCCACTTATGTTGCCTGTCATCTGTCTTCTGTTGTTTCTCTATCATTGTTTGAAAGAGGGACCTGAACTATGCTGAGCTTGCTTGTGCTATGTAAGCATTACTTGTCTAAGTGCACGTGGGTCAACTGTCTCCTCACTCAACAGCAGAGAAGTAAGGAAAGGCAACCAACCACTGCTGCCTACAGACTATCTGATTGACACACTGCTGTGTGTGGACCTTCCAAATGACACATGACTGCCTACAGACCATCTCATTAATGCTCAACTGAGAAGAGAAAGTTTGTAGACAGTGATAGAGTTCATTTTCAAGAACTAAAAAAGTAAAAATAAATCAAAGTGAGCAGGAGGGAAACATAGCACTAAATAAGAATATTTAAGCCAGGAGCCAGTGACTCACACATGTAATCCTAACTCCTTGGGAGGGTGAGGATAAGAGCATTGAGGATCAAAGCCAGCCTAGGCAGAAAAGTTTTCAAGATCCCTTCCCAATTCATAGCTGGGAAGAAGAGTGTATGTCTGATATCTCAAATTATGCTAGGGGCTGAGATTGGAAAGATCATAGTTACAGGCTAGCCAAGCAGACAAGCCTGTGAGAATACATTTCCATGAAAGACCAGGCCTGAGATCCCAGTGATGGCAAAGCCTAAAAGTAGGTGAATCATGACTCAGGTGCGTGTCCAGGCAGGAAACCAGATCCTATCTTAGAAATAACTAGTGAAAAGTAGGGCTGGAGGCTAGACTCATCAGAATGGAGCCAGTGTAGCAATAATTAGGCCCTGAATTCAAACTCTAGTACCAACAAATTAAAAAGAAAGATCAAATTATAAATTGGTATAACAAATAGAACCAAAAGCTGATTGATCAGTAGTGAAATATTTGGATGAGCAATACAGGAAGACAAATTACCAAAATTAAGACAAATAGAAAAACAGAAACAAGTCCTGTAATGTTACAAGCTTATAGGGAACAATTTGGAGTAAGCTATATTGGTCAATGTGACAGACTAAAGGAAGTAGAGTAATTCCTTTTTAGTGTTGGTACCCAGGCTTGGACTCAAGACCTCACAGTCCCACTCAGCTTGGGCTCTACAACTTGAACCATGCCTCCAGCTTTTTGTTAATTGGAGATGTTGTCTCACAGACTTTTCTGCCCAGGCTGGCTTCAAAACAAGCTCCTCCAGGATTTTCCAGGTCTTAGCCTCCTGAGTAGGTAGGATTACAAGTATGAGCCACTGGTATTTGGTTACAGACCAAGTCTTATTGGACTTAAGATGCCAAAGTTCACTTAGGAAGACTGAGTGGCATGAAGAGCTTTGTAATCATTAATGAAGTGAGTTAAAAAAATAATACCCCCTCCCCCAGCCAGGCGCTGGTGGCTCACACCTGTAATCCTAGCTACTCAGGAGGCTGAGATCTGAGGATCTTGGTTCAAAGCCAGCCCTGGATGGCAGGAAAGTCCATGAGACTCTTATCTCCAATAAACCACTAGAAAACCAGAAGTGGCTCTGTGGCTCAAGCGGTAGAGCACTTGCCTTGAGCTGAAGAGCACAGGGACAGCACCCAAGCCCAGGGTTCAAGCCCCAAGACTGACCAAATAAATAAATAAATAACCCCCACCAAAAAAAAAAAAACTTTGATGGATTCTACCAAAGATTTAAGGACAAAATAATTCCCTTTCTAACCTACTGAACTGGAAAATAAGTGAGGGGAACACCCAAACTTTTTTTTTTTTTTGGTCAAAGCCCGGGCTGGCTTTGAACGGCGATCCTCAGATCTCAGCCTCCTGAGTAGCTAGGATTACAAGCGTGAGCCACCAGCGCACGGCTCCAAACTTTTTTTACTTAAAAGATGATGTTAAAACCACAACGGAACACTACAGGGAAAATCACAAATATAGCACAGAACTCTTTTTTTAGTGCTCATGAATTTGGTTTGTGTGTGCGCTTGTGTGCCAGTACTGGGGCTTGAACACAGGGTCTGGGCTCTGTCCCTTAGCTTTTCCTGTAAACTGGTGCTCTATCACTTAAACCACAGCTCCACTTTCAGCTTTTTGCTGGTTAACTGGAGATGAGTCTCATGGACTTGACTGCCGGAGTGGGCTTTAAACTTCGATCCTCAGATCTCAGCCTGCTTGGTAACTAGGATTACAGACAAGCATGAGCCATCAGCGCCGGGCTAACGCGTTTTGCTATCACAAGCAGACTTAGTTTAGTTTATTACACGTTATTATACACGGGGGGATTCCATCGCGCCATCTTAGGTAGTCAACGCATCCCATTCGATCTCGGCCCCTCTCTCTCAAGCATGATTTTCTTAAGACGTTCTGTGCGGGGATTCGCACTCCACCCATCCAGACCCAAGCGGAGAAAAAGCCAAGTGAGGTTGTGCCCAGATCTGGCGCCTTCAACCACGGGGTGGCCCTGGCAGAGCGGACGGGGAGCTGGTCTCAGACGCTGAGCGGGGTGGAGGTGGGGGCCCGGCCTCACAGGTTTGAAGCTCACGGGGAAACCGGCCCGGGGACGCCCGCCCGGGAAGCAGGGAAGGCACACACCGACTGGATCGGCACAATGCTGTCCTCAGAGCTCCAACGCCTACAGGACTTCTGCTACCAGCAGCTTAATAACAGGGCATCCTTCGAAACCAACCATTTCCTTTAGAGCCCAAGGCTCAAACATGGCAGGCCAAACCACCAAGTCCCGAACCCTTACAGCCTATCTTGGTGCAGTTACTTTGTGAACAGAGCTGGGCCGAGGACTGATTGGCCTTCGCACTGGTCAATCTCTGGAGCTGCCTGTTATTGGCACAAACTGGACAAGGGTGAGACGAGCGCCGGAGTCAGGACTGCAGAAAGTTAGACGCCCACTTCCGGAGGCGCCGCTTGGCACGCCGGGAAACCGGAAACAGGCCCAAACGCCTGTGGTTCAGACCGCGGCGCAGGGGTTGCCGGGATGTCGGAACCCGGGCCTAATGGCTGCGGTTCCGGCGGCCGCGTCCCTCCGCGCAGGAGCCTGGCGGGAGCGTCCAGCGGCCCAGACTTGGGCTGAGGCAAGGGCGCGGCCTCGGGAGGCGGGGCGGGGCTGGCAGGGATATCCCAGAGAGGGGCCCTGGGGCTAGTGGAGGAGGCGGCAACGGGACGGCTGGTACAGCGGAAAGACGGACGGACGCGCTTCCGGCGGAAGGAGAGAGCCTCCTGACTGCGCTCCCGGAGGAAGCCGTGTCCCACTTCCGGCGGAATCGCGAGGCCGCCGGGAACCCGGAAGGCCGCCGGAAGCTATGGGACTCGGCTGGGTGGCAACCCTGGTCTGCGAGCGAGGTAAGTTCGAGACCCTCCTTCCCGCGGATGGCCGGCCGCGAGGTCGCCGTGACAGCCGCGCTGGCGCTTCTCTCCGCCGCCATCGCACTCTACGGGCCGCCGCTGCGCTCAGGTACCGGGCTGCGGGCGGGCTCGGGACCTTGGGGAGCCGGGGCCTCGCGGGCCGCCGCCCGTGGGGAGCGGGAGGCCGGAAAGGCCGGGGAGGCCGATCCTGCGGCTCCCGGAGTCCTGAGCTTCGCATCTGTGAAGCCGTCTCCGCGTTACGCTGTCATGTCGTTCAGGAGTTACTGTCACACACTGGCTTGTAGTTTGCATTCATCTGAAGCGCTATGGCACAGGAAAACAGGGTTAAGTCTTCCCCAGCCTCATTCCTTAAAAACCCAAACAGCTGTGACTTGTGTTCCTAGACTTGGAATTGCCTTGGAGACCGGGTAACTTTCAGCGTTTGCATTTCCGGGTATCCCCTCGTCAGAGCCTTTGATCCTGTGGACTCTGGCGTTCATATTCAGCTGGGTGATGTTGGGTAAAGCCAAGTGGCTGTGACAAGAAGCCAGCTCCGAAGCTCAGTCTGTCACGAAGTGTTGGGAAATGTGCGTGACCTTCTTTGGAAGTTTGCTAACAAAAGCATTTTGCCCGGCTGAGTGATCGGTGGCCTCAAGGGCACTCCTGTTACCTGGACGACATTCCCCAGGAAGAGGTGATGCGAACTTCACAGTTTCAGAACAAAATGTCCTACGGGAATACACTCGGTGTTACATTAGGGGAGGACATCAGGTAGGCGGGCCACAGCAAATCTAGAAGACCTCTTCTGTGGGTTTCATGTGGCTTCTTGTAGCAGTGTTAGCCTTCGGGTTAGTGGACACGTGAGGGCTACTAAGCTTAGTGTTCAGGATAAGAGAAGCTTGCCTAATAGTCATGGGAGCATTGGGTTAGCCAGTTAAAGTACATGCTAAAGCATCTTTTGGCTTCCACTGTGTAACATTCGGTATTTCCACAACCGTGATGTTCTGGTCCTCCACACAGTCATGTAGAAGAGGCTCCTTTAGAGAATTTCAGCTCACAAGTTACGCATGATTGGGGCAGAATACTGGTTGTGGTTTGGACTTTGTATTCATACATTTATAGGTAAAAAGCGAAATGCCATACTTCTTGAGAGTATCTCTTTCAACAAAGTTTAAATAGTGTGAATTTTGTTTTGGTTGGTGGAGGTTGAAAGTTTTGTTTGCCAGGCACCTGTGGCTCCCATCTGTAATCCTAGCTAGTAAGGGGCTAAGATCTGAGAATCAGCCCAAGTAGGAAAGTTTATGAGACTCTTAATCTTCAATTAACCAGCAAAAAGTGGGAAGTAGAGATGTGGCTCAAGTGGTAGAGTGCCTGCATTAGTGGAAGAAGCTAAGGGATAGCACCCAGTTCTCAAGTTCAGGCTCTAGTATTGGCACATGCACAAAAGAAAGGATATATGTATTGCTCTTTGGTCTTGAACCCCTGACCTCAAAACTCAGCTTTCTTGCTCATAGCTGGCCCTGTACCACTTTAGCCATGTCTCCAGCCCAAAATTTGGCCGGTTAAAGGTGGAGTCTCCCTGGCTTTTCTGCCTAGGCTAGCTTCCTCCTGAGTAGCTAGGATTATGGGCATTAGCCAGTTGTGCCCAACTTGAAAACTTTGTTTTGCCTTCAAACAGTAGTGTTTTGATAGAATGGTGCAACTGAATGCAGTTGGTCTTTTGGTGAGTGCAAAGCACAACCAGAGGGCTGGATCTGGGTCTGGAGTTGTAGAGTGCCTGCTTAGTAAATGTGCGTCCCTGAGTTCAAACCCTCCTTCCATCAGAAAAACAAATCAAAAAACAGTTTGGGAGCTGGCATGTTCCAGTGTGAGGTGTGCCTCAGTTCAAGGTTCACACTGAGGTCCTGGCACTCCACTTCATGGACTATACCTCTGTCCCCACTTATTTTGGAGATAGAGTCTAGCAAACTTGTTGGCTTTGGCTGGCCTTGATCTGTGATCCTCCAGATCTCAGCTCTCAGGTGTGAGGCCTGGTTTGCCACTTAGGAACTGTGGTATCAAGTCTCTCTCTGAGACTCAGTTTCCATTGCTGTGAAAACCATCAAACATTGAGTGTCTCATTGTGTGCCAGTTTTTGTTGTAGTAACTGGGAGTTAGGTCTCTTGTATGGAGACCCTGACCCCTCCTCCATCCGGTGGAGACGTGGAGTTGGGGAGCTGCCTACTGTGTGGGCAGAGAAGAGGAGGGTGCTGACCATGTCCCTTCTAGCCTGTACTCCTGTGGGGTCAGGATGCTGGAAAGACTGCACAGCCCCACAGGGAACGGCAGTTAACATTACAAAATGCTGCTGCCAATTATATATGCTTTTTTGGGGGGGGGTCTTAGGGTTTGAACTCAGAACACCCTGCTTGTTCTGTCACTGACTCACCCGCAGGCCCTTTTTGCTTGTCACTTTTGTGATGGGGTCTTGCTTTTTGCCTAGGCTAGCCTGGAAATTCTTTCCAAACTAACATTTCAGTAAGTCTTCACTGTCTGTGGACTTCTTGAAACCAGCATGTCTGGCGTCTGTAACACAAGGAAATCACCTGAGTTTTAAGGACACTGTAGGCGTGGCTGCCTGTAGTGAAGTATGCACTCTAAGGAACCTAGAACAGCCATTGAATCCTAGCTACTTAAGGGCAAGTCAAGATGATGAAGTTATTCTTCTGTGTCACATTTGCTGTTAAGAAGTGCTATATTGGGCTGGGAAGGTGGCTCAGTGGTAGAGCGCTTGCCTTGCATGCTCAAGGCCCTGGGTTCGATTCCTCAGCACCACATAAGCAAAAAGAAAAAAGCCG
>NW_012267280.1:7540216-7580997 GCF_000151885.1 Dipodomys ordii | reverse complement strand
CCCAAAAAAAAAAAAAAAAGAAGTGCTATATTTAGAATGCCATTTTTGGGTAATTTAATTAGTATCCAGTTGAGTGTTGAAAGTACTATTGGAAATAATACAGTGAAACTGTCAACTTTGAATATTAATAATAGAACCTCCAAATGGAGGCTTGCTTTCCAGTTTTGAAGAGGGACAAGACCTAATAGAGGGAAATTGAAATGAAGGAAGAGTTTAATAAGTGATTAGCCACTGTTTTATTAAGATAAAGCTTTCTGAAGATTACAAAGTCCATTTTGAAGACCAACTAGTCTAGAACAGATAAACTAGATACACAGAGTATATTACTAGTGTTAGTGTTGTAACTTTTTCTGTTGGGGAAAACTCTGACATTCCTTTTAAGTCAGCTTTGGAAGTATTTTAAGTGGGGTATTTTAAGTCCCTGTAGTATAATGTGAGTGGGGCTTCACCATTCTGAGTAACTTCATTTTTCTGTTTTTCAGTTTTGAGAAGAACATTTTCACTACATAAGGCACAGTCAGTAGAGGATATGGAGAATTTCTTCCAGTTGGTGAGAAATATTGTACCAGCCCCAACTTTGAAGAAACACAAAGGGCAAGATGGGCAAATAGGCGTGGTTGGGGGCTGTCAAGAGTGAGTGTCACTTTAAAATGTTGATGTTTTTAAAAAGGCCATTTCTTACCTATCTGCATTTGCCTGCCTGCTGTCTGTCCATCTGTGCATCTTCAATCATTTCCGAATGGATGCGGCAGAGCATGTGGCCTGTCTTAGAGATGAGCCATCTGATGGAGTAGCAGCTCTATGGAGCTCCAGATGACTTGTTCTCATCGTTGTATCTGAAAATCTGACGGGCATTCAGCTTGCTTTCACTTCTAATTCATGTCATCTTGTTTGAGTTTTCAAATTCTGCATTTCACCAATGCATGCATGAATGTGTAGTTTTTGTTTTATTTGTCTGTTTTGTTGTTGGCTTTCCCAGTTCCTGTGAGTACTGTGTTCCGAGCCACATGCATGTGGTAGGAGCTCAGCTCCCACCCTGCAGGGCACGGAAGCAGCTGGGCCTGGCTGTTGGCACGAGCTGTTTTTTGGTGTGATTCTGCAAAGGCCTCTCATTTGTGTGTGCTAGGGTGCAAGCAGGGATGTGGTCTGTCAGCCCTTTTGCTTGGGACACTTCAGAGTCACATGTGTACGCAGAGCGGCTCTTTGTTCTGTGTGCTTGGCATTTGTCTCCTGCTGCAGGTGGGCTCAGTTTTTGGGTGCTCACCTGATGGCAAAGGCAAGGGTCCTCCTTCTGTGCCAGAAGAGGTGCCCAGCACAGCCCCTTGGTGTTCCTACTCCTGCAATGGCACCAGGGGCGCTGCAGAGGCCCACTGTGCACAGGTGGGGCGCTCCTGGTGGGGGGGGGGACATGGCACTCAGTGGCTGTGATGACTTTGCCATTAGTCCTGGAGAATGCTTTCTTCTGCTCTAGATCCCTGATCCCCCGACTACCTGGACTTGCTCTCTGGCAGAAGCCTCTCCTGCCAGCGCTGCTTTGTCCTGCCTGGTGTGGAGGCATGGGCACCCATGCCAACCATGGAAAACAGCAGCAGGGGGGAGAAAGAGGCTTTTCTAGTTCTCCTGTGTTGAACATCCATACTGTAACCTCGTGTCTGTCTATGATTCTTACCTGTTCGCGTGGTATTTTTATCTGCCTTTTATTGATAGCTTGTTGTTGACTGCCTGCCTTGCTCAGAAGTTCTGACTCTACTATCTTTTTAGGTACACGGGAGCCCCATATTTTGCAGCAATCTCAGCTCTCAAGGTGGTAAGTTTGCCCCAAACCCCTTGGTGGAGTGTTTCTGCTAAAGAGTGGGTTATCCAGGGCTGGGAATATGGCTCAGTGGTAGAGCACTTGTGTAGCATGCATGAAGCCCCAGGTTCAATTCCACAGTTACCACATAAACAGAAAAAATCTTGAAGTGGTGCTATGGCTCAAATGGTATAGCACTAACCTTGAGCCAAAAGAAGCTTAGAGGGGGGGCAGGGGGAGTAGTTGAGGAGGTGGGAGGGAAGGGATGGTAGGGGGAAAACAAAGGAGGAGGCAGTAATGCACGATAGGAAATGTACTCATTACTTTGCTCATGTAACTGTAACCTCTCTGTACAGTATTTTTACAATAAAAAAAATACAAAAAAATGAAAAAAAGAAGCTCAGGCCCTGAGTACAAGCCCCATGACAAGCAAAAAAAAAAAAAAAAGTGGATTCTTCAAGTATGTTCTGATAGAAATCTGAATAATAGGATAATCATGGGTGATAGAAACACCTGTATATCTATTCTGGCAATAAAGTAACATGAATTACAGTCTCCCTTTAAAAAAAAATAAATGTTTTGTTCATATTATTCTTCACCAGAGTAATGCTAGGATACCTCACATCTGCCAACTAGTGCTTTGGAACTGGTGTTTTTCCTACAGACTTGATCCAGTTCCAGTGCCCCTGTCTAGCGGGCAGGGGCTGGGCTGGGTGGCTCTGAACTTGCACGTGAGGGCATTGTAGAAGTCTGCCTTTGTCTCCAGCATTTTTGTTTGTTTGTTTTTTGGTTGGTTGTGGGGCTTGAACTCAAGGCCTGGGCGCTGTTCCTGAGCCACTTTGTGTTCAAGGCTAACACTCAACCACTTGAACCACAGAGCTACTTGCAGTTTTTGAGTGGTAAATTGAAGGTAAAAGTCTCACAGGGACTTTTCTGCCCGGGCTGGCTTCGAACCGTTATCCTCAGATCTCAGCCTCCTGAGTAGCTAGCATTATAGGCGAGAGCCACTGGTGCCTGGCCCCAGCATTTTCTTATGCCACTTTTTCCAAGGCCTCCTGGCTATGGTATGACTGGTTTGTGTTGTTCCTGTGGCATGAGTGCGGAGAGACTGGAATGGTTGGACCTCATCTGTCAGATGCTCAGCTCGCCCCTGCTGCCCATAGGTCCTGCTCAGCACACCCTGCTCTAAGTGGACATCTTGCCTTGTTCCTCAGGGTGCAGACTTGTCCCATGTGTTCTGTGCCAGGGAGGCCGCGCCTGTGATCAAGTCCTACAGCCCAGAGCTGATCGTTCACCCAGTCCTGTGAGTGGGCCTGTGTGTCCTTCCTCCACCAGCAGCTGTCCAAGGCTGGCCCTCAGTGCTTCTGCCCACAGGCGGAGAGTGGAGAGCCCCTGTGCTCAGAGTTTGTAGCCGGTGCTACCTGGAGTAAGACTACTGTAATGAAACGGCCTGGTAGTGTGCACCTTATAGTTCCAGCTACTTGAGAGGGAGAGGTGGGGGTGGAGGACTGCAAGTCAAAGCCAGCCTGAACAACTTAAGACCTCTGTTAACAATGAAAGGCGAGTCCTGGGGCACCTGTGGTGGCTGATGCCATAGCTGCGGGCATAGCGTCCTTGTCTAGCAGAAGTGGCTGGGGATCTAGGGGAAGTCTGAGCCTGTGTGGGCAGGACTGCTGTGGTGGAAAGAGGATTGGGGGGCAGTGAAGCCTCTCGCAGTCAGCGCCTGATGTGGGTCCTCCTGAACAAGTATAATCTGTGCTGCTTTGACAACGTAAAATGCTCTCTGTTGCCTGGCTCTGTGCCATTGATGGCTGCAGTGTGCAAAAGCAGAGTCCTTCCTTTAACCATGCTGACATGCAGGGCCCATTGAACTGGGAAGTCTCACTGCACTGGGAAGGCTACTCTGACACTGACACATCACAGGTGAGCAAAGGCCTGGAGCAGGGACTCGGCGGCTGCACCTGACGTTCCCGTGGCGCCCACAGGCCCTGGGGAGAAGGCCCTGTCACACAGCCCCAGTGGAGGCTGTACCAGTATCTGTAGCACCAGAGTCCTGGGGCTCAGGGTTGTCTGAGCAGCTCAGCGGGAGGGCAGGACCCAGTTTATGACAAGGGGCTCCTGGGCTTCATTGGGAGCCCTGGGGCTGGGTGGTGGCTGCTGTAAGGTCCTGCCACAAGTAAGAAGTATATACACTCAGAGGGGAGAAGGGACTGACTCTTTGGGGGTTTGGGGAGAGTACAGCCCCCAGGCCTGGCTAGCAGGCTAGAACCAAGGCATGAGCCTCAGATGAGACCAAGAGTGTGTTAGCCTGAGCTGGCTGTGTGTTCACCTGGGGGACATGTGGCAGACGTTGGACCTATGTGTTTTGGTTACCTGCAGGACATCCTAGTGGACGTGACTAGAAGGCACGGGCAGCAGTGGGGTGAGCGGGGACAGCTTTGTGCTGACTGGTTCACATGGGGCCAGGTGTATACCAGGAGGTGAGGACGAGGTGAAGGAGCAGCATTTGCAGAGGGGGCTTGGTTCGGAGAAGAGGGGTGAGAGTGGAACACAGCAAGAGCACATCAACAGTCAGGCCATAGATACATCCAGATGGTTCTCGTGGGGCCAGGACAGGTCTCTTGAGGGTCAGCTTGGGAGGGCTAGGAATGAGGGGCGAGTGCCAGTGTGAGCCCCTGTGGGGACAGTGGGCTCCGCTCTCACAGCTGAACCCAGTGCAGGAAGGTGTGGACTAGTGATGGCAGGCCCTGTCCGTGGGGTGACAGCAGCTCTAGGGCGGGGCTTGGGACGTCTCCGGGCCAGTCTGTGGGTGTGTGAGATGCTCCCAGACGCTCCTGTGTATCCACACAGATGCCACAGTGGCCAGTGATAGAGGAGCAGATAATTCTGAAATTAGTCTCAGTGATGTATTCTTTGATTTGTTTTGTTTTTGCCAGTCCTGGGGCTTGAACTCAGGGCCTGGGTGCTGTCCCTGAGCCACTTTTTGCTCAAGGCTAGTATTCTACCACTTGAGCTGCAGCACCCTGTCCAGCTTTCTATAAGAAAAGTAAGAAGAGTCTCATGGATTTTCCTGCCCGGGCTGGCTTCGAACTGCAATCCTCAGATCTCAGCTTTTTGAGTAGCTAGGATCGCAGGCATGAGCCACTGGCACCGGATCTTAATGACATATTCTAACTTGTTCTGTTTACGTTTTTGAGACAAGATCTCAGTGGCTGGGCTGACCTGGAACTCTCCATCCTGTTGCCTTCGCCTCAGGTGCCAGGTTGCCAGCTCTCCTCCATACCTGGCTACCACTTATTTTAAATGCAGGAAGCTAGGCCTCTAAGCTTGGGTTTCAGCCTAAGCCAGGCTGTGGGCAGGAGGAGGGATGAAGATGGAACACAGCATGGGGTCTGCAAGATTGAGGAGCAGAGACAGGACACAGGGGTGGGGTGATGGGATATGTGGGTTACGCAAGTGGAGCCAGTGCTTACTTCTTACTGGTATAATCTGGAGTGGGGGTGGGTAGGGGGTTGATGCCAGGGCTACCCGCCCTACTTACACATCTTCTGTAAAGCTAAATTACAGTTTCAAAATCAAGTGGTTTAGGACTGGCATCTAGCTCACAGGGCGAGCACTTGCCCAGCTGGTACCAGACCCTGGTTCCATGCCTGGTTCCAGTACTCCAAAAGAGAGAGGTAAGCGCACATTGTGATTAATTTTAGTTCCCTGTTCCTCCTCAGGGACAGTCTGAGTGCAGTTGAGGAGGTGCAGAAGTGGCTTCCCAGGCTGCACGTCCTCATCGTGGGGCCTGGCCTCGGCAGAGATGACCAGCTGCTCAGTAACGTCAGGGTGAGTCAAGTCATTATGAGTGCACCTCCTGGTAGACACGCTTGGCTCTCACACTCTTTGTTCAGTTTTTCCCAGGGCCTCTTCAGAGCCTTGCAGGTGGATAAGCGAGGCTGTGGAGGCCAGCGATTGAACAGAGTGGACTGAGCTTAGAATCAGGCTCCAGAATAACTAGCTCAGCCATGCGAACACTCCAAGTGCCTGGGTGGTTGGGTGATTGGAACGTGGAAGCCAGGGCTCCCAGTGCTTTTAACTGGGTGTAAGTTCACACTTCAGCATTCCCAAAAGGCTTCCTTCTGGCTGGCCTGGTACCTGCTTGACCATCAGTTGACCCTAAGTGCAGGGGTTATTTTGGGACTCACCTCCGCCAAGACCCACGCTTTTCTATGAGTCTTGGGATCGCCTGTAGCCTTGCAGAGAGGCAGCTGAGGTTTGGGTAGTGATGATGTTGACTCTGTAAATGAATGTCGACGGGGTGCTGCCTTAATATTACGCCTTCCATGTGTGATTTTCTGACCTTGTGATGTGATATCCTGTCCTTGTACCAGTGCCCGGCCCCATGTCGTCAGTGCCCCGTGTCCCAGTCTCACACCATTGGTGCTCTTATGTAGCTTGCTCTATGGCTTCTAGAGACTTCCCTGGTGGGATGCTCAACTTCCCTGATTTTCAATTTTTAATGGCAGAACCTAATTTATCATATCCTGTGTATTTGCTCTGATATTTTGTCTTTTAGTGTTTTTGTGAGTTGATTTTGTTGTTGTTGTTATTTTGAGTAGATGCCTGCACGTAACCCAGGCTGGCCTTTGCTTTGATCTTCCTGCCTCAGTCTCCTGAATATTGGGATTAATATCACGTTTTTTATATTTTCAGTAGTTTTCCTCTTTGTGTTGTCTTGAATAGTTGTGTGTGTGTGCGCGCACATGCACACACACTCTTGGGCATTTTCTGTGGATAAGTCTCCAGACACTCTACAGTGGAATCAGGATTCATGTGCCCCTCCCCTCAAGCTGCTGTTCCAGGCTGGCACCTTCGCTCTCCCTGTGGCAGGACACCCTCACAGGGCTCAGTTCTCGCATTTTCTAGGAGTCTAACAATTAGGCTGTGCCAGGGCTCATGTGTCCAGTGCTTGAGTGTCTGCCTTGGATGGCTGCTCTGTGTGCTCTATTAGAAAATCTAGAAGAGACAGAGATGTCAGAGACCGAAATTGACCTAAGAATCTGTAAAAAGCACAATCCTTTTAGAGAAAAATGGTCCACCAACTTTTTATTATTATTGTGGTACCTCGTTTTAAGATGTGTAAATAAAGTGCTATGAAACCTTCACAATAGTGACTGGACTCGAGAGGACACTTCTGGCCTCTGCTATTGGAGGTGAGTGTGTGCCTGGCTTCTGGAGGTGGATATGTGGAGTGCTGTGTGTGGAGCTGCTGCGGGTCTCTGATGGTTGGTGCTCTCCTTCCTGGCAGGGCATTGTGGAGGCCTCCAAGGCCAGGGACATCCCCCTTGTCATCGACGCAGTGAGTGCAGCCTCTCCTCCATCCCCACAGCAAGCGTAGGGGCTGGGCCGTCCACTGAGTCTCCCCTACTCCCCCAGGACGGCCTGTGGCTGATCGCACAGCAGCCAGCTCTCATCCAGGGCTACCAGAAAGCCATTCTCACGCCCAACAAAATGGAGTTCAGTCGACTCTGGGAAGCTGTGGTAAGTTAGGGTGACTCAGGGAAGATGACGCACGTGCTTGGCCTCAGCCCTGCAGGTCACAGATGGATGCGCATGTGCCTGAGATTGCATGGGCATAGGACAGAAAAGCTCCTGGGCCCAGCAGCCCTATGCAGGACACTCTAGCCAGGCATCTCCCTGTCCTGTGCTGGCCACTGCCTCTGCTCAGTGTGAAGCCATCCATGAAGCCATGGGGACTCATGTAGCAGGGGTCCCATGAGTGCCAGCTTATCATTATTCAGGTTGCTGCTACTTGTGCAAGCCTAGTCTGATGGGAGAGCGAGCTCTGTTGTCGGCTAGACCTGCTTTACAGATAGCCTGGGCTCGCAGGGCCGTTCCTGCTGCGTGGGATCTTACTGTGTGTCTAGGAGGGCTTGCTTGTTCTTGTTTGTCATCATCCATTGTAGATCGGGGGTCCTGTGGATGACCGAGATCACCGTGGGTCTGTCCTGCGGCTCAGCCAGGCTCTGGGCAACGTGACTGTGGTTCAGAAAGGCGAGCAGGACCTGATATCCAACGGCCAGCAGGGTGAGTGGACTTCCCTGTGTGGTGGTCTACACACTCCAGGTGGAACTCTCACGTGTTCACACATGGATAGCTTCTCAGCAGTCCTTGTTCAGCACATGGTGCCATGGCAGGAGACAGCACTTCCCATCCTTGGCTGCTGGGCCAGTGCCTTGGGCATGCCGCTTTGGTGACCTTCCGTAAATGATGGGTAGGAAGCAGGTATGGCCACAGCTGGGGGAGCCCAGGACAGCTCCCCTGCCTGACACCTGGCTATCCACAAATCGCTTGAGTCTTTTCCTACATTTTGTTCTATTTTGTAAAACTGGCTAAAGTGTAAGTGAGCTGCTGTGTCTTTGGGGCCTGTGGGTTCTCCAATGGGGCTCAGAGCACCAGTGCTGCAGGAATCAGCCTGGGCGTGGGGTCCTGTTGACTCATTCTGTACACAGCAGCGTGGCATGGTGTGTGTGGGAATGGTAGACAAGGTGTGTGACTAGGAACCTCACATTCAGAGGAGAGCAGGAAGGCACACGGGCATGTGCACTTCTGCACACACAGCCCTAGGTAGGAAGCAGGTTCCTGAGGTGAGGTTCTTACAACATGGGACTGTCCAAGACTAACCCAGACAACAGATAGAACATTGTACCTTGAACTCAACTGTGGGCAAAATTACACCACCTAGTAATGGAGGCGTCTGTGTGCGGTGCAGCGTGATGTCAGGGGTAGTGTTCCAGGCACGCGTGGAGGTGTGGGGACTGCAGGCAGGCTGGGGCTCTGGACTGGAGCTGATGAACAGCCTGTGTCCTGACTTGGCTGCTCCCCCCAGAGCTCCTCTCCCCGGCCACCCCCACCCCAACCCCAGCCTGAAGGCCTCCTGTGAGCCGGGAAGCGTGCTCATGTGTGCTCTGTTCTCTGCAGTGCTCGCATGCAGCCAGGAAGGCAGCAGCCGCAGGTGCGGGGGCCAAGGCGACCTCCTGTCCGGCTCCCTGGGGCCCATGGTGCACTGGGCCCTCCTGGCCGGACCCGAGAAGACAAATGGGTATGGAAACCTCTTCGTCTCCCCACTCTGAAACCACTTAGTTGTGCTGCTCTCCCTGCAGCTCTACTGCTGGGTCCTGAAACATGCCAGATGAGCTGGCCATGCTACAAGGGACACTGGGCAAGGCTTAACCTTCCTCCAGAAGCTTCCACATCTGCCAGTTTCTGCAGATGTGACCAGGCACCATTGGCTTCCCAGCTCTGGCCGATCTTAGGGGCAGCCATGGTGAAGGACACTGGTAGGAAGGCCTGTAAGGCTGAGGACCCAGCACAGAGGCTGGGGCAGCTGGCCTGCACTGCAGTCCTTCTAGATCTGCTTTTCTCCCATTTCATTTTGTCTTGTTGCTTTTATTTTTATTTAAAATCTTTGAGACTGGTCTTTGTAGCCCATGCTGGCCTCAAATGCACCTTCCTCGTCCCAGACTCTTCAAGGCTGGGATTAAGAGGCAGCAAAATTCTAAAATGACAGGCAGTCCCCATATCTCTCAGGCTTGAACTCATGGCCTATACCTCCTAGACAGGTGTCTGCTGGCCAGTCCAGCTTCTTGGCCACGCATTGTGTAGGATGCGCTTCTGGGCCTCACCTGCCACTTGGTGCAACATGGCTCAGATGGTAATGTCCACACGGGCCAGCCTGGGTGCTTGTGTGGATCTGCAGGCTGGGGCTCAGGTCAGCTCCTACCTGCCCCGCCTGGTGCTGTGGGCACAACAGGCATGTGAACAGCGTCCTCACAGCAGCATGGCACGTCCAAGAGAGCTGTGGAGCAGCCTTGAAGCTTCCCTAGTACTCACTGGGAACCTGCTATCTTGCGCATGTGTATGTGTGTACGTACACCTACACCCACATGCGAGCTGGAAAGAACCAGGTCCTCGTGTATGCTAGGCAGACTACACTGAGCCAGGCTCTCCTGGAGCGGAAGGCGTGCACAGGGACTTGAGATCTGATCGCTCGTACTGGTTTGGGCTGGTACAGTTGCCTTCTCCTCAGAGGCATGGCAGACTCACAGCCAGTTTGGGGGGCCTACTCCCCTCTCCCTGACTTGCCTCTCCCCTCCAGCTCCAGCCCGCTCCTGGTGGCCGCCTGGGGGGCATGCACTCTCACAAGGCAGTGCAATCACCAGGCCTTCCAGAAGCATGGCCGGTCCACCACCACCACCGACATGATCTCCGAGGTGGGAGCCGCCTTCAGCAAGCTCTTTGAGACCTAAGGTCAGGTTACATTTGTGACCGCGTACTGGGACACAGGCCCGGGCACAGGCTCCCCATGAGGGCCTGAACCCTGGCTTCACTGACTGATACCGAGATTGGGAAATCTGACAGCTGTTGTTGCCTAAACTGAAATATATTTGGAGATGTTATAAATCTAGGCAGTCTCCCTCATTTGCTTAACTTCTCAGCAGTAGCTAGCAAGGAGGGCGGAGAGGATCTGTGAGAAGGAAACCCAACAGCACAGCTTCTATCTGTCCTCATGACCACATTTGGCTCCCAGAGATCTCTATTCAAATGTCTGCTTACCCAAGGCTGCCCGGGGGCTTTGTTTGATTTATGAAGTGAGTGGGTGTTGGTAGGGGTTCATTTAGAATTCATGGGAGAGAGGCACACCTGGAAATCTGGAGCTGTCTAGAAGACTGGAGACTAGGGTACTGCTGACACTCGGGGTGGTAGGGAGTGCAGGACAGTCCCCATCTGAGCCGGAGGCCTATGAGCAGATGTCCACCCTACAGCTAGGACCTGGGGAGTATGTGTGGGGAGCTGTGCTTCTGATGCAGCCCCTGGTGCCATCCAGGGAAGAAGCGGCAGGTATGTGGGAGACGAGCCTGGATGGGGAAAGGGCCAGACTGTTGTCTCCAGAAAGGCGCAGCCCACTTGAGATGGGCAGCTCTGAATTCCAGTGAACATGGTGGCCTCCTCTCAGCTTTGTTCCGTGGTAGAGACAGAGTAGCTGACAAGGACTTTCTGGTCTCTGACACTCAGTGCTGCTCCATATAGCTAGCGTGTCTTTAAAACCAGTCAGCTTGTCAGGTTTTCATACAGATTTGCTGTTACTTCACGTCTAATTTAGAAGCTTGGTTCCGCATGTGCACCATCTTCTGGAACGGTGCCTTGAATGTCTTTGCTCTGGAGGGTTACGTGTAAAGCCTGGGACTGACAAGGCGAGAGGACCAGACATGGCTGTACCCTCAGCACTGGGACACTGAAGGACTAGGATTGCAGTTTAAGGGCAGCCTGGGCTATGTCAACCCCATCTGAGCAATAATAAAGATTGGCAATTGGAGACTGATGATGGTCAGTTTGGTATGTGTAAAGGCTCTTGGTTTCTGTCACCAACACTGTAAAAAACAAATGTTTTGAGAAGATACTCAGAGAATTTGTGGTTTTCCTAAGTGAAGATGTCAGGTGTTGGAGCCAAAACCACAGTGCCTGTTGTCAGTGCAGTGTTTTGGCAGTTTTGTTCTGACAAGCATCAAACTCCTTCCCTTAGAGAGGTAGCATGAGCCCCGGCAGTTTGGCTCTGTTTACTGTAACTTAGCCTTCACACTAATCTCTTTGAGCTCATGGATACCGAGGAGCTGCAGCCTGGGCATGTTCCTGCACCCAGGTCAAGCCTGGAGGCACACTTAGGTCTGGTGAATAGGCCCCACAGGACGTCTCCTGCCTTGCACTGCATGCTCTGTTCAGCTATCTCAAAGGTGTCCTTGGGGAGCCTTCACAGTCACAGTCCAACAGGTGGACAGTTCTTGAGCCCAGGCCCTTCCCTGTCCGGCAGCACGCAGGTGCCTCTGGGCCATGAAGGTTGGCAGGCAGCAGTAATCCAGGCTACAGGCACCACCCTCCAGAGATGCAGGCGGGTGGGGAAGGGACAGAAAAAGCTGGCTGCCTGGGTCTGCCAGCCGGGGGAGCCAGGAGGCCATCGTGGCTCCCCATTCCTTCATCACCTTGTGCTGGCTGGGTCTGAACCAGCATGCTGCCAGGGCGGCAGCCTGGGCCATGAAAGCAGGCAGGGCAGTCACCACACTTGGCATAGTAGGGCCACTGCTGTGCCAAGTTCCATCTCCCTTGGCTTCAGACCCCATGGTGCCTACCCCAGGGTGTATGAAGTCTGGCTGCTAGTACCCCCAGGTTCATTTTCAGGCCCAAGATAGCAATGAGTCAGGACTGGTTCGCTGTAAGGATGGCTGAATAGCCACAAGTGGAAACTTTAATATAAAGTTTTCATCTCAAGAAAAAGCTATAGAGTGAGAGGGTGGGGCTTGGCTCAGCTCCCTGGTTTCTGGTGTTTGATCCTGGGGTCCAGCAATTCCCATGTGGTGGCTGCACTGCCCCTGTCCTGCAGAAAGGAAGCAAAGATCCTGCTGGATCCCATCTCCTCATCCACAGGCAGAGGAGCAGGGCGGTCTGGAGCACAGCTGGGTGCTGGGGAGTAGAAGGGGAGTAGGGGAAGGAGGCCCTTCTGGTCCTAGCACACCCTACCAGTTGGGTGTGTTGTTAGGATGGTTTCTCCATGGAAAGCAGCAGCACCTGGCCGGTGAGATCTGCCTCACCCGCCTTGCGGTACACCAGCCCCCAGATGGTGGCAGCACAGCCCTCACCTTAATGTTGATGCCATGGGCAGCCAGGTTCTGGCGCAGAGAGTCGCATGCATCCAGCAGGGGGCGTCTCTCCTGTAGCCGCTGCTGCCGGGCCTCCCCAGTGGCCTCAGGTGTGGCCAGCGCAAACTGCCTGACCTTCAGCCGGAAGCGCACCAGCTCGTCCACCGTGCTGTGCAGTGTGGCCATGCTGCTGTCCCCTGAAACACACTGGTTGCACACCACACCTCAGCACAGGCCGGGCCTGCCAGAGCCAGGAGGGCCATATTCTCCCAGGTTCTGGGCTGCAACCTGCCCAGCCCCATGAGAGGGAGGGAGGGCGAGAGAGAGAGGGAAGGGAAAAAGGGGAGAGAGAGAGAGAATGCATGCGCTGCTCCTGGAACTTGAACTCAGGGCCTCAAGGCTGGTACTCTACCAGAGGAGCCACAAATCTACTTCCAGCATTTTGGCGATAGCCTCATGGGCTTTCCTGCCTGGGCTGGCTTTGAACCTCAATTCTCAGATCTCAATCCTCTATCGGACTACAGGTGTGAGCCACCAGCACCCAGCCCAGGCTGTCTTTTCCATCCCGTAAAGCTCATTCTTCCTGGTACCTCATGTGGCTGGGTGAAGCTGGCTGGTGTCAGATATTGACAAGTCTCCATTCTCCTCAGAGCCAAGCTGACAGCACCCTCTGAGAAGCCAGAGGAAGGCTGTATGCAAGCCCTCCCCCCAGATCCAGGCACACCCAAGGCTCAAAGCCATTCTTTTGTCATCTGAGGGGTCTCGAAGCCTCAGCTACAAGCGTGAATGAACACAAACCAAACATTTGGGACAAAATAGGTGCCAATGCCTTGCCCTGCTGTGTGTCAACCCAGTAGTCTGACAATGAGCCCAAACTGCAGTTCCGTCCTGAAGCTGGCAGGGACGAGAGATCGGCATAAACAGGCTCGGCTGCAGGGAAGGTTCTGGCTGAGCTCAGAAGGGTACTGTGTGGCTGAATTAGGCCTCTCGAGAGCCGTGAATTCAAGAAAGCAAGTAAGTGCAAAATGTTCTGAAAGTGGCTCTGGGCCCTCCCCTCTTTAACAGGGTAAATCTGGAGGCTGAAGCAGAGTGAGGTTGGGGAGAAGGGAAAGGGGATTGCACTTGGGCCTCAGAGCCTACAAGGTGATCTCCAGAGGAGCAGCAGGGCAACTGCCCAGGGCAAGCTGTGACCTGGAGCCCAGCAGGGGGTGCGCACAGCAGTGGAGGCCAGGACAGAGGGGATGGGTGGATCCTGCAGAGTCCAGGAGGGACGGGACAGGTAGACTCTGGAGTTAGGGCTGAAGTGTCAGTAGTGTTGCTAGGTTTCAGATGGGTAAAGTGTTGATGTTGACGCTTGTGCGCCTCAGCTCCACACACAGCCACGTTGCCTGCTCACTTGTACTTGATTAGTACATCTGAATACTTTTTTGGTACTGGAAAGAACCAGCCTCCTAAGGCAGGTGCCAGTGACTCAGGCTTGTGATTCTCAGGAGGCTGAAATAAAGAGGATTATAATTCAAAGCCGGCTAGGGCAGAAAAAGTCCATGAGATTCTTTTTTTTTTTTTTGGTCCAGTCATGAGGCCTGAACTCTGGGCCTGGGTGCTGTCCCTCAGCTCTTCAGCTCAAGGCTAGCACTCTACCACTTGAGTCACAGCGCCACTTCCGGCTTTTTTCCTTTTGCTTATGTGGTGCTGAGGAATTGAACCCAGGGCCTCAGGCATGCAAGGCAAGCGCTCTACCACTGAGCCACCTTCCCAGCCCCCCATGAGATTCTTAACACCAATTAACCACCAAAGAGCTGAAAAGTGGAGCTGTGGCTAAACTGGTAGAGCACTGGCCTTGAGAGAAAAAGCTAAGAGACAGTACGCTGGCCCTGAGTTTAAGACAGGATGGCACCAAAAAAGAACCAGCCTCTTGAGAAGTGGCCAGCAGACCTAAGTAACCACAGGAATCCCCAAGGACATCCAGGGGATGATAGAGCACGCCAGGACCCAGCCAGGGGCCAGCAGCCAGTGATCACATGATAGAGGTAGACTAAACCCGCTAGACAGTGGGAGACCAGCTCTGCTGATGCAGGTGCGAGGCCAAAATGGAAGTGGACGACTGGGCCGGTGTCACATGACAAAGGCACTCCCCACTGGGGAGGGAGGGACAGGATCATGGGGGACCCTGGCAGCCTCAACCTAAACACATGGCTAGGTGAGCACTGCGAGGAAGGGGCCGATGGGAGCTGACGGGGCTAGCTGGGCTCTGCCTACGAGGGGTTCATGCAGAATGTCAGTTGATGGGGTGGTGCTAATTTTTTGAGGACGTTCATGTTTTTGGCATGTCAGCGGGACAGGCACCCCATCCCAAGGTGAATGTACTGTAAAGGCAGATCCAGGGGATCCCTGCCGAACTCACCCTGGGGAGGACGCACCTGTCGCTGGCCCAGAGAGATCCCAGCCATCTCAAAAAATTGCTCAACGAAAGAGACGATGGCGCCAAACACCACCGGGCTTCTGGGGCCTCCGGGTTCCTAGAAAAGATCAACATGGAGCAGAGTGGCCGAAGGACCGCGCACATGCAAAGGAGACACCCAGGGCATGGAGAGCACAGTGGCCACTTCTGCTCTGGAGCCGGCCGGCTGAGGCCATGAGTTCCCACCTGCATGGCCAGCCTCACAGGCAAACCACACCATCCCCGTGCCTCAGTTTTACCCATTTGCCATATAGGCCCCAGGGGCCTGTGGGTTAAGCATGGCGCAGGGTACAGTGGTGGAATTCTGGGTCAGAATGAAAAGGAAGCAAGTCCCATGGCAGGCATCAGTGATCAGGCACAGAGGGGCCATGGGAGGTGAGTCTGGGATGGCAGAGGCTTCAGGGAACCTGCACAGGTCAGGCTCTTCACTTAACACCTGAACTGTCCACACTCCCTGCGCTGCATAAGGTGCCCACTGGGACAAGGGGGAGCCTGGTGGTGCAGGACTCGGGTGAAAGCCGGCAGCCCAGAGAAAACTGGGCTATTCCAGAACAATCTTGTTCTGGAAAAATCCTGGAACTGCCCCCCCCCCCCCAAGACTGACAGGTCCTGTTCCAGAACATTCCTGGAGCTACCTTCTGCCAGCACAGTATTCCACCACTGTGTGCATTCCATGTTTACTCCTGGGGGATAGGCCCTCAGTATGCCATGAGGCCCTGTCACGGCCAGCCATGGGAGACTCAGAGCCTGGTTCTCCCCTGGGTGGAACCCTGACCTGCCACGCGTGGGCTGTGAGGACCACACATCCCTCACTACCTTAGTGACCACCCTGAGCTGCCGGTTCCCATGGTGCACAAGGTCCAGGATGGCGTCGACTGCCCGGGATGTGTCGAAGTCATCGGCCAGCGCAGCCTTCACAGCGCTCTTGCTGCTGGTGAGCCTGAGGAAAGATAGTCACTAGGTCAGCAGGGCTCAGCCTGGCACTCCTTCTTAACCCATGCCCACATTCCTAACCATCACCTGTGTCACCATCAGCTCTAAGTTACCCCAATCAGAAATCCGTCCACTGATTACCATGGCAGCTTGGAGACTCAATGGTGCTAAGTGAGATTGCTACGATTACATGCGT
Organism: Dipodomys ordii; assembly: GCF_000151885.1. Classification (NCBI taxonomy): domain Eukaryota; kingdom Metazoa; phylum Chordata; class Mammalia; order Rodentia; family Heteromyidae; genus Dipodomys; species Dipodomys ordii. The sequence continues at coordinate 7,564,939 of NW_012267280.1, read as the reverse complement.
CAGACATTGCCCAGTGAGGAAAGAGCTTGGGAAAGCTGGTGGTTTTTTTGCCCCGCAAAAGCTAGAGGCTCAGGAGTCCAGGGTCTCCGCACATGCACAGCCCTTCTCCATCTGATGAGGAAATCACAAAGACCCACGGGAACAGTGTGGACGTTCCCCAGCCCTGGAGGGCAGTCTGTGCGGGACTGGGGAGGAAGAAAGTAGGGTGCCCTGAACTGGCACCATGAGGGCACAGGAAGCAGGGGCGGGCCTGCCTCGGGTGCTGCTTGCTCTCTGCATTCACTCCAGCCTGCTCCCAACAGCTCCCTCTGCTGTTTCTGGGAGGGAACAGTTGCCTCGGGCTGGGCTCCGAGATCCAGGGAACTTCCAGGATCAGCACCTCTGCTATTCCAGACCCAGGGTCCCGAGCTCCCGTTCTGAGGTCACTGAGGAAGAACCCTTGCCAGCTTGTCTGGAAACAGCCCTCCTCACCTGTCCCTCCTTTCTCTCTGACCCTATGGGGACCTGGGGGAGATGAGTGTCTGGGGGCTCTCAAGGCTGAAGGAGACCAACAGGGCTCCGTGGTCACAGCAGTGCTTGGGGCTGAGGCGGCCCCGTGGCTGCGGCCGCGGTGACAGTGGTACACTGCTGGCAGAACAGGAGCTGCTGAGACAGAGCAGAGCCATCAAGGGAAGAGTAGCTGCTGGCAGGCATGGCCCAATGACTTAGTGCAGAGGCTAGCCACTGGTCACAGGTGATCCCAAGCCCAGCCACTGGGGGCCACACTGGGAGGACTGGCAACACCTGTGCCCTCAAATGCCCCTTCCAGACCCTGCGAGCCCAGGCTGCTCCAGCTCAGTTCCTGCACATGGGTAGTGAGTGATCGATCGCATGACCAGCCCATCTTTCCCAGTTAGAGCCCTGCCTGGTAAGCCCTGCAGCGGATTCCCGTCCAGCAGGCGCTTGGCATGCACCCTCCGTGTGCAGTCACAAGGGTGATGCCTCCCACTGAGTACACCAGCACCAGGCCTGGAGCTGAGTAGGAAAGAGATGGAGAGTGAGAGGTGGTGCCTTTCTGGCCCCTCACAGCCTCGCCCTGGCCATCCCGAGCCACACAGCGTGGGGCGTCTCCCTGAGGGACAGGGCAGGGGTCACCATGTGCAGAGGACGTGGTGCCTTTCACTTGCAGCAGCCAAATTACTGCTTCCTGTGGCAGCTTAGCGTTAGCCGCCATGCCCCGCATCCCCACCATGCTGCTACAAGTCTAACCTGTCCACTCAGCTTGGAGCCAGAGGCAGCTGGATGGTCAGATGCCAGTTTTCGCCAGGCATACTGTGAGGCCTGGGAAGGGCAGGTCTAGTCTGGACACTACGTGGCATCTCTGCCAGCAGCAGGGCCAGCAAGGACAATGCCTGGGAGCTGCTGGGCTTCCCAGGAGCCCGTGACCTGCGCCGCCTCTTCCCCAGGAATGGCTCCTGCTGGCAGAGAGCCTTACCTCTCCCACAGCACATCCTCGCTGATTGGGCCGCAAGCCAGCTGCCCCTTCAGGTAGGCGCGTGCGTCCTCCACGAAAGACACCAGCCCCAGCAGCAGGCGCCTGGCTTCCTGCATGGACCCGTTGCTGTAGTCAATGGCTGTGGAGAGAGACACTGCTACGGAGGGGCCATGTGCCAAGCAGAAGCCCACTCAAGGGACCCGAGGGCACTGCGGCCCCAGAGCCGCCCTGAAGCAAGGTCTTTACCCCAAAAGCATGAATGGCCAAGGAAATGTGGTACTTTCTGGCCTAGGACCTTGTTTCAGTGCCAGGCAGATGGAGGGCCCACGGAAGGCCGAAGGGACAGCCAGCTCTGAGTGGCCATCAGGGCGTGGCACCCACAGTGCTGGGTCTTGCCTCTGGACCACTTCCTGAGTCACAAATTACAGCCAGACCCTAAAGGGTGGCCGCAGCCACACCATCCTGGGGACCCCCGTGCATCCCTGCAGTCCTCAGGCTCAATGGGTGAGTGCGTGGGCATGGCTGAGTGGGCAGTGGCCAGGAAGGCCACCCTACCCACTCCACTCACCTGAGCGGTAGCTACTGCGCATACAGAATAGCCGGAAGACATCGGGGGAGAATGTCTGCAGAAAGTCCTAGAAAGGGACAGTGATACGTCACCGCACCAGGCCACATGCTCGAAGCAGGAAGCCCTGTGGGACCCTGCCTGTCCTCAATCTCATGAGCACATGGTCTACTGTTAGATTCCACCATGGACTGTGGGGACGGAGAGGAGCCACTTACCACCCCAAGACTCTGCTGCCCAGCTGCTGGGGAGTCTGGTGCCTCTGGGACACATGTCTCCTGGGGGCACGGATGGAAAGGGGCAAGGCTGGGAGCAGGAGCCACACTCAGCCAGCCCTGCCCAGGGACTGGGCAGGCAGCAGTCACAGGGTGGCACTCAGGTTCTGATGAAGTTGCTCCCTCTTCTAACATCTGTCTCTGCCTTGGCCTCACTGGACCTCTCATCCCTGCAGTGAGCTGTCCACACAGACCCCACACATTACCTTAATGGTGATGTAGTTGTTTAAAGATTTGGACATTTTTTCTTCTGTACCTTTCACATGCAAATGTCCTGAAGAGAAAACAAAAGAATTCCTTCTGAGTTGGGTTAGAGCAAGACCCTTCCGTAATCACAAGGGACAAACACAGGGCTCCAACTTCTGGACCTGTAATCCAGGTCCTGGCCAGAGTCAGCTAAGGGGCCATAAGGCTCATGTCACACCTGGAAAGTCACCTGGGAGACAGGGAAATGTGTCATGCACTGCATACCAAACATGTCACGAGTGGTACCCATGCTGTTCTACTGAACTCATCGATCTAACACTGTGTGGAATTACATGTGCATAAAACCTCACCTGCACCATTCTATGGAGCACAGCACACATGAAATAACCCTGCGTATGGACTTCTACATCACTTGTTAGATATTATGCACAGTGAAAATGTTTATTTTTTTATTTTATTTTGTCGGTCATGGGGCTTGAACTCTGGGCCTGAGCACTGTCCCTCAGCTCTTCAGCTCAAGGCTAGCACTCTACCACTTGAGCTACAGCACCACTTCCAGTTTTCTGGTGGTTTATTGGAGATAAAGAGTTTCATGGCTTTTTCCTGCCTGGGCTGGCTTTGAACCGCGATCCTCAGATCTCAACCTCCTGAATAGCTAGGATTACAGGCATGAGCCACCAGTGCCCAGCAGTGAAAATGTTTAAAAACAGACATATCTGCAGAACAAAAGCCCCCTGCTGTGGTCTGAGGCAGATGTCCTCCAACAAACCCCCATGCTGACATCCTCCCCAAAGTGTGGGGGGGGGGGGGGGGGGGGGGGGGGGACCGGGTAAGCAGGTGGGGTCTCTGACAAGGTGGAGTTCATGAGGGTAGAGCCCAAATGAATGTGATCAGTGCCTTTGTCAGGTCATTTTCTGTTACTACAATAAAGCACCAGAAGCTAGACAGTTTATACTTCAAAGGTATGTTCCTTTGTAAAAGATCCATTCACAGTACAAACGAAGCCAGGCACCAGCAGCTCACACAAGTAATCCTAGCTACTCCAGAGTGTGAAATCAGAGGATGGAGGTTCCAAGCCAGCTGTGCAGGAAAGTCTGTGACACTCTTCTTTCCAATTGGATAGGAGAGGGGAAAAAAGCTGGAAGTACAGCTGTGGCTCAAGTGGGTAGAGTGCAGCCATGAGCCAAAATCTAACAATACACAACACCCAGGCCCTGAGTTCAAGCCCTAGAACTGGCACAGAAAGAGTGAAAATAAATCCTCTGTTAATGGTCTTATTTGAAATAAACATGTATAAAACATCATTGTAAAGCACTTTGCATGCTCTTCATTGCATCCAAAGAAGTTCAGGTCCAGGGCTGGGAAGGTGGCTCAGTGGTAGAGTGCTTGCCTTGCATGAGGCCCTGGGTTCAATTCCTCAGCACCACATAAGCAGAAAAAGCCGGAAGTGGCGCTATGGCTCAAGTGGTAGGGCACTAGCCTTGAGCTGAAGAGCTGAGGGACAGCCCCCAGCCCAGAGTTCAGGCCCCACAACTTACAAAAAAAAGAAATTCAGGTCCAACCACTCAAATTTCAGTCATCTCACAAATACCTGACCCTTGGCCTGCCTAGTCGCTGATATAAGTATGAATTTCCAGGTGAATGTAGCTGTTTCACCAAGGGAGCACAGAGTGGAGTGACCCCGGCAAGTCAAGACTCACCTGAATGCAGGAAGTAATTTCCCCACTGTCTGCTCTGATGGAAGACCTCGCTCTGTGCAATCTCGTTCTCGTGGTGTGGAAAAGCCAAGTCTATCCCACCAGAGTGGATGTCCAGCTGACTTCCAAACACCAGGCTGGCAAGCAAGGTGGGAGGGGTGGATTAGCTCTGTTCTACTCCAGTTCCCCAAGCCCCGCCACTGAGCAACAGGAAACGGATCTCAGTTGTCAGGCCAGTTTCCAGGATATTTGAATCAGATGAAAACTGAAACCTGCTGTAAATCCCACACAGCAGTCCAACCTAGTGAAGACATTTAACTCTGTCCTCCAGATACAACACATAGTTGTAAAGAAAACTTCCTTTCCACAGGTAGAGTTTAAGGGCTTTCCATCCTCAATGAGAGACAGAACTGTGACGTTGTGAGCATTTTTCATCTGGCTTTTGAACACCTATGCTCCAGCTTCATCAATTCTGCATTCCCGGGGCCACCGGACAGAGGTGCCACCTGACACCTTTGAAGGAGGTAGAGAAGGCAGGGCCACAGGCTGCCTTCATGGACCCTGCGGCCCGGGGGACTTGGAGCCAGTGCTACAGGACGGCTTGGCCAGATAGGCAAGGACACACAGGTCATTGTCCAGCTGACTAAGGACACTGCTTGGAGGCACCTCAGTTCCCTGAGACCCATCATTCACTGGTTCAGGCCCTGAACCATGTGCTAGTATGCTAAGATAGCTGGTGGGATGGAGGCACAGCTGTCCCAAGAAGCTACCAGGAAAAGCCACTTCCACTCCCTGGAAGCCAGGCAGAGGCCAGTGCCAAGCTCCCAGCACTGGGCTCTGGGCCTCCCACACTGGGCTCTGTATGAAGCTACTGTGGGCAGTGCCACACACGGGAGCCTTACCTGGCCATGGCAGAGCACTCGATGTGCCAGCCGGGCCTTCCATCCCCCCATGGTGAGGCCCAGAACACCTCCTGGGGCTTCGCTGCCTTCCACAGGGCAAAGTCACTGGCGTGACGTTTGTCTGAATCGATCGCTGGAGGAGGAACGTATTTTTATTCCCTAATTGTGTACAAGAAAGCAATCATTTCAAGGCCGTGAGGACGTGGGCGGGAAGAAGACTTGCTCGCTTTGAGGAGTGCTGGGGAAGATGGTCCGCTGTGTTCCCCCAAACAGATCGTGTTACCACCATCCAGCCACCACCCCCCCGTCTGCTCCCCACGAGTGGACAGCATGCTTCCTGCGCCGCCTGCAGCAGCTTTGGTCCTAACTGCCCAGCGTGGAAGCCACCAAGATGGCCTTCAGCAAGAAGACTAATGGCGAGGCAGAGGCAGAGGCACACCAGCCCAGCCCTTGGGTGCTCTTGGGCATGGGCAGCAGAGAGAGCTGCCCATTTGGGAAGTGTAGGGATCCTTCACGTCCATCCCAGGGGACCACGCGGAGGCAGGCAAGCACCGGAGAAAGATTACAAGGTTTATTAGAGGAGCCATATTTCCCAGGAGAGGAACAGTTGGCAGCCTCCACTATCCAGGTAGCAGGCAGCTCTAGGGGTCAGAAGTGAGGTAGGTGCACGCTCAGGTGGGTCTGGACGGAGAGAGGGAGTGGCCAGCTGTATGGCGGGAACTCCAGGGCTGGGAGGAGCTCAAGTCTGGGTGGAGCTGAGGACCAAAGGTGTGGATAATGCTAACAGGAAGCCAGAGCTGAGGCTGTGGAAAGGCAGCAGCACAGAGGACATGTCGGGATGGGAACCCCATGTGTGCTCCATGTGGAGGATGGGGAAGAGGTGAGATGGGAGCTCTCTCTTCCACTCAACCCACTGTAGTTGAAAACTGTAGCTTCAGAGCCACCTTAGGTGCTGTAACGTCTATATAATGTCTCAGACATCAGTCAGTCACATCTGTAATCCTCCTCAGGAGGCAGAGGTCAGAGGGATTTGGTTCAAGGCTAGCTGGGGCAAAAATAAGCAAGACCCATCTCAACCAACAAGCCAGGTGTGATGGGACACATCTGTTATCCCAGAGATGCAGGAAGATGGAAGGCCAGGTGGGGAAGTTTGCGAATCAGGCAGAGGGCGCATAATGTCACAGATACCTCAGCCTCTCGGTCTCCAGGGATTTGCTTGCTTTTCTTTTGTGGCCCTGAAGCAGTGACCCTTGAACAGCTTTAAATTCGGGTCTATATAAAAATGATTTCTTGGGGCTGGGAAGGTGGCTCAGTGGTCTTGTATGCATGAGGCCCTGGGTTCGATTCCTCAGCACCACATAAGCAAAAAGCCAGAAGTGGCATGTGGCTGAAGTGGTAGAGTGCTAGCCTTGGGCTGAAGAGCTGAGGGACAGCACCCAGGCCCAGAGTTCAGGCCCCACGACCGGACCAAAAACAAACAAACAAACAAACAAAAATTTCTTTGGCAGTACTGGGGTGTGAATTTAATCCCTGGTGTTCGCTAGGCAGGAGCTCTACCACTGGAGCCGCACCACCAGCCCTTTCAGTTTTCCTTTTTTTTTGGCTTTCCTTTTCAAATATGTTTTCTTCACTGATGCTAGAAACCTGGGGGGAATCAGAGAGCAACCGAGGGCAGGGCTCAGGGAGGTGGGAAGAGGCGACATTGCTTGACCATTGACTCCCCAAGTTTCATCTACTCCAAGAAATGAATTAACTCTACTGCGCAGCGATCAGATGGGCAGTGTCACCACCAGCCCCACGTCTGCGCATGTCCTGCTCCAGCTGGGGGTCACACGGGAGGTCAGGACACCGGAGAGCTCAGCACTCACCTGGCTCTGTAGCCGCCCCAGGCACCACGCTCACCAGCTTGCCATATTCGCCCCCCCGGGACCTCAGGTCGAAGTAGACATTGCCTGGCACACAGACAGGAACTCATCATCTCCGCACCTCGTCAAGCCTCAAGCCGACAAACCACTACAGCTTACGTGTGAGGGTGGCGGCCTGCGTGGCACGTTTAAAGCATGACATGGCTGTGGCATGGATGTATGTGGCCATGGCGTGGAGGGGACCTGAAAGCACCAACAGGAGCGCAGCACTCCCTGAGACCACTGTTCTCATGAGAAGAGTTGTGTGGTTCACATTCCCTCAGCTCTTAGGCTTTGTGCTTTTTATTTTAGTGATGCTGGGGTTTGAACTCAGGACCTTGCCCTTACTAGACAGATGCTCTGTTCTGAGCCTTGCATGGTGCTTTTTGCTTGTAGTTACTTTTCAGACAAGATCTCCTGGTTCTGCCTGGGGCCAGTGTGGACACCTTACCCAAGTATCTTCTTTTATTATTGTTGTTGTTATTACTTTAAAGTAGTTGTACAAAGGATTTTCAACTCAGCAATTAACAAGTACAACGTATCTTGACCAATGCCCAGACGTCTCCTGAATGACCTGCGCACCAGATGAAGGATGGATGGCATGGGCACACTGCGTCAGCCTGGACAGCTAAGCCCACTTCCACAGGCAAGTGTGAGGCAGCCAGGCTGGGAAGGAAGTGTAGAGCTGGGCAGCTGGGCTCAGAGGAGGGAGATCCTGCCCAGGAAAGCTGCCCAGGCCACAGACCTGCCCCTGTACCCCAATCTCACCCGCCTGCCACCGTGAGCAGCAGGGACCATCGCTTGGGCCCTGGCACAGGCAGTTTCTCATCTTCATACATTTGTAACTTTCAGTCTTCAAGTTCACTTTTTTTTTTTTTGGGGGGGGGAGGGTCCACTGTGGGGCCTGAACTCTGGGCCTGGGCACTGTCCCTCAGCTCTTCAGCTTAAGGCTAGTACTCTACCACTTGAGCCACGGTGCCACTTCCAGCTTTTTTTTTTTTCTGCTTACGTGGTGCTGAGGAATCGAACCCAGGGCCTGGAGCATGCAAGGCAAGCGCTCTACCACTGAGCCACCTTCCCAGCCCTTCAAGTTCACTTTTTACAAATGGCTTCTGGTACACACTTGGGCTAGCTACCCTTATTGGAAGCCCTGATCTTGAAAACAGGATTTCCTGTGGCCAAGAAAGTTTCTTGCCCTGCAGACACAAGTGCACATGAGCCCCGCACTGTATGCCTGGGGCTCAGGACACAGGGGAGGGATAGAGGGGAGCAGGCTGAGCTGCCTGGAAAACAGAGCCAGGTGACCAGACATCAGCCTGCCCCCATAGGCCCCCCATCTCCTTGTTGGCTGTCAGTGGAGGAGACACTCGGCCCCCATCCATGTAAACATACTGTGAAAACAGAACTGGCCTCAGACAGAAGAAACGTCTTCTGCATTTCCCTGTCATCTCTGTCGCTGCTGGTTGCAGTCTGCTGAACAAATTGTTTTCACCAACAGTTCAAAGATCAAATTACAGCCAAGCTTTTGTGGAATTGTCAAAGTCCAAATTACTGGGAGTAGATGAATGTATGTGTTGAATTAATTATGTTTATGCCGTCAGTAAAGTTTTATAATAACACAAGGAAATGAGACAATAAGGAAAGATGCTCTGTCTGCCATCTATGCCCAGAAAGGGCCCCTTGCCCAAGGAATCAAGGAGAAGCGGCAATTCCCCAAGCAAGCTCCTGTGCAGGGCCTCGGCTCCCCTTCACTGTGGGCCTCATGGACAGTGGCCACAGCAGGCCTTTCTACCTCACTGCTGACCTGCGGCAAGCACTCTGATCCTGCCCCACCATGCCCTAGGCTGGGGCCTTAATAGATTATTCAGCAAAAGAGCTTTACAGCCTGAGGATTTACGGTCTAGATGGAGACAGTAAAATAGGAGTGCTTGCCGGGGTGCCACAGGTACAGCAGATGACAGCACTGAGGAAGAAATTTGTGTGCACTATGGGAAAGACCACAGAGCATGCTTTTGGTGAGCATCCAGAGAGGGGTACAGAGGTGGGGAGGCTGAGCCTCATGTGACCACAGGAGCAGCCAGTCTTATACTGCAGGACTAAGGCCAGTCTTATACTGCAGGACTAAGGCCAGTCTTATGCTGCAGGACTAAGGCCAGTCTTATGCTGCAGGACGAGGGCATCGTGCAAACTGGTGTCTCATGAAAAAGTTCCCAAGGAGCTGGTGGCTTGTGGTTCACACCTGTAATTCTAAATACTAAGGAGGCTCAGATCTGAGGAAAACAAACCTGTGAGACTCTCATCTTCAATCAACCAGCAAAAAGCAGAAAGAGGAGGCACAGTTAAGTGACAGAAGACCAGCTGAAGCAAAAAAAAAAAAGCCAAGCAAGAGTGCAATGTCCTGAATTTGCATGCATACACACACACACACACACACACACACACACACACGTGCACGCGCACCAAAGTCACTAAGCAGGGAGCAAGGGAGACTAGACTGGTGGGGTAAAGTGTGCTAGTGAGTGAGCTCAAGTGGAAGAGCACTAAACTAGAAAGAGTTATGGGTTTAATCCCTAGTAGAGTCAAAATGAATAAATGAGAACTAAAAAGTACAGTGAGCCCCTTGACTCCATGGCCACATGGAAGGGACAGACCTTTCCGGGAAGGACATGGTTATAGCTGACCACAGCTCTAGGCTCCTTTAATTTACATGCAAGCAAGTTAGTGCTGAAAGGCAGCTAACTTCTGGGGAGCACTAATATGAACACCCTAGGGTTAAGCGCTAACAGGAAGGGAGAGGTCATCAGAGGCCTTGCCTTTGGCACTGTAGCTTAAGTAGTAGAGCGCTTGCCTTGAGCTGAAGAGCTGACGGACAGTGCTCAGGCCCAGAGTTCAAGCCCCATGACCGACCAAAAAAAAAAAAAAATTCTAAATGATGCCAGGCGCTGGTGGCTCATGCGTCATCCTAGCTACTCAGGAGGCTGAGGATCGTGGTTCAAAGCCAGCCCAGGCAGAAAAGTCTGTGAGACTCTGATCTCCAATAAACAACTAGAAAACCAGAAGTGGCGCTGTGGTTCAAGTGGTGGAGCACTCCCCTTAAGCTGAAGAGCTGAGGGACAGTGCCCAGGCCCAGAGTTCAAGCCCCACAACCGACAAAAATAAATAAAATAAGTAAAATAAATAAGTAGCTCAGGCCTGAAATATTAACTCCTCAGGTAGATGAGATCTGAGGATCCCAATTCAAAACTAGCCCAGGCAGGAAAGTCTGTGGGACTCTGATCTTCAATTGACTATCAAAAAGCCAGAAGTGGAGCTGTGGCTCAAGTGGAAAAGCTAAGACTAGCACTCAGGCTCTGGGGTTCAAGCCCCAGTAGAAGTTAAAAAAAAAAAGGAAAAAAATCAACTCATAAACAAAGTTGAAAGCAGGCAATGAACACCTGGACACATGCTGCCCAGACTCCACGGGGACCATGCCCAGCTCTCGGGCGCACATGTCCCCTGCCACTGGGGAAGCCTGTACCAAAAAGAACAGGCGCAAGGGTTTTCCTGACAGACTCAGTGCTGCGAGGAAACCCGGGAGATTGTCATTGCAGGAACCTATCCACAGACTGTGAAACGTCAGCAAGTTTCAACAACAGATATTTCCAGTTTCTCAAAATCCCAGTGCCATCACAAATGGCCAGTTTTTACAACATAAACACTACCTTTGGCTGTGGAGTAAGCGTGCCCACGTGCAAGGATCCCTTCGATGAAAGTGATTATCTGAGGGATATTCTCAGTCACCTTCAGGTACACGGTGGGTGGCAGCACCTGGAAGAGAATGAGTATGGCCAGGCTCTGAGCCAAAGTGTGCAGACCCGCCCCGGCAGGCCGCTGCCATCTTGAGCTGCACCTCCATGACGGCCTTAAGTGATGCTGGTCGGCTCTCGGCAGTCTCCCAGTGTGCCAAGGGCAGTCTGAGCAGTCTGTGAAGCTGGACCAAGTGGACTCTCTATTAGCTGGAGTAAGCCAGATCGCACACTGCCACCCTAGATCTGCGTCTCTCTAGTCAGCACTGGTGGCAGGTGCTCAGACTCTAGGACTGGGTTGTTCTGGAGCACTCAAGTCAGCACCTATACCCTCCCTGGTTCCCGCATGCTTTCCTCCCAGGAGGGAGAGTCAATGTGCCTTACCTTCAGGGCAGCCATGTCTTGCTTGAAATCTTCCTCGTAGATGCTGGCGAGAGCAGCAGGTGTCATGTTCATCTGCAGAGGGGTTGGATGGGTATGTTAGCAGACTAGGGAATGCCCAGTACTGCCCAGGAGCAAACCCACTCCTGCAGGCTGTCCTTGTGGCTGGGGTGGCAACCACCTGCTGGGGCTGAGCCTCAGTGTGGCTCCACCCTGCCCAGACCATCAGTCATAGATAATAAACTAGTGATGACTAGTAAGGCCATGATTCCTACTGTGGACTGCAAAGCTACCCCACCCCGTGTTTCTAAACCAAAATCATCAGGCTAGTCTACGAGACAAGAAGTAAGTTCCTACCTCTGAGCCCCTCAAGAGGAAAAGATAAAGGTCAAAATTATATTAAAGAGGGAATCTTGCCAGGTGCCAGTGACTCACACCTGTAATCCTAACCACTCAGGAGGCTGTGCCTTCAGGATCATGGTTCAAAGCCAGACAGATTTGAAAGATGTTTAGCTCTAATTAAGTAGTAGCAACGTGGATATGGAGGTGGAGGCCCAAGTGGTAGAGTACCAGCCTTAAGTGGAAAGGCCAAGCAAGAGCATGAGGTCCTGAGCGCAAACCCTCAATAATGGCTTTTCATTTTTGTTGGTTCTGAGACTTTACCTTAGGGCCTGGGTGCTGTCACTGAGCTTTTACACTCAAGGCTAGTGTTCTATCACTCTAAGCCACAGCGTCGCTTCCAGTTTTCTAGAGATAAGAGTCTCTCAGACTTTCCTGCCTGGGACTTGGCTTTGAACCTCAATCCTCCAATCTCAGCGCCTGAATAACCAGGATTATAGGCATGAGCCACCACTGCCCAGGTTCTCTCTTGAGTGAGCTGGGACATCTCATAAAAGATCTACAGTTCTCCATATCCATTTTTATACTGAGTTGTACATCTTATTATAGAAACTACTTCTATAGTCAAGAAATTAGCTTTTTTTCTTTTGAAATAGGATCTCACTGCATTGCTGACTTTGAACTTAAGATCCTTCTGCCTCAACCTCCTGGGGTGCTGGCTCACCAGCATGTGTCACACCATGCCTAGCAGAAATTAATCATCTAGCCCTGATAGAAATTTCCATTCATTTTTCAGATTTTCAACAGTATGGTTGCTCATAGCACACAGAATATTGTTTATGTTTGCAGTCTTTCTGAACCTCTTCCCTCGAATGGGTCCTGGACTTGGAAACAAACTGGGACACCCCTTTCTCAGAACATGAGACTGTAGGGAAAGTCATGGGCTTGCTTCTAGTAACCGCTTCCTCCCTCTGACACAGCTCTTCAGCACCCTCCCATTTGGAGGTGGACGATGCATGACACGGCTTTGTGTTTGTCTTTCTCCAGATGGCGACCCAACTGTCACACAATCCCTCTTTCTCCCCCACTGATTTGAAATGCCATCTTCTATCATAAAATAAATTCAAACCAGTTAGTGTATTGAATTCTAGAGTTTCCCAGAAAAAACAGGTTCACTGTTTGTCTGTGTTCAGTACAACAGTGTTTAATGGCAGTAGTTGGAGGCAGGCAGATGACAGGCTCTGGGGGAACAGGAGGCGGGAGGGGGGGAGGGGGAAAGAAAGGGACAAAGCACACTGTGGGGTGAGGGCAGCGTGTCCATGTCTACAGGGAGCATCCATTTGAACACTGTCACACTGTCCCCTGGGACTAATACGTGCAACTACGTCAGGTCAGTCCCACACCCACAGCTGTGGTTAGACAACTTCTGGTAGTGTTTGAACTGCTAGGGCTATGCCCTCCTTCTGTGCCAGGGTAGTCCCTTCTAGAAGCCAGATGTTAAATCCAGTTCCTAAGCAGCTGTCATCCCACATCCTGGGACAGAGCTGCCTTTTGTTCCCTAACACAAGCCACGTGAGCCTGAGCCACAGGGGCTCCAGTCCTTGCAGTACAAGCAACCACGTCAAGTGAGCCTCCCCTCTTCTTCCTAGGGAGCCCCAGGGGACTGACCCTCAACCCTCAGACTCAGCCTCCAGCCTTTCTGGAACATTTCTTATTGTCAGAAAGCCAGGGATTACAGGACAGTGACCACAAGAATGATTTGGGGGCTGGGAAGGTGGCTCAGTGGTAGAGCGCTTGTCTTGCATGCTCAAGGCCCTGGGTTCGATTCTTCAGCACCACATAAGCAAACAGAAAAAAGCCGGAAGTGGTGCTGTGGCTCAAGTGGTAGAGCGCTAGCCTTGAGCTGAAGAGCTGAGGGACAGCACCCAGGCCCAGAGTTCAGGCCCCACGACCGGACCCAAAAAAAAAAAAAAAAGAATGATTTGGACCTGAGTCACTCAGTGGGAATCACCAGGATGATTTAACATAAAGTGTTGTGCCATGCAGATGTACCTGTTTACCCTGCTGTGAATTTTTACCCCGACAAAGGATAAAATTAGACCAAAAATTAAAGTCAAGGAAGAAATTCAGAAAACTATAATGATGTCATTGTCAACATTTAAAAACAAATGTCTTGAAAGATTATCAAGCAAAACTTAAAAGGGTGTGTTGGAAGCAGGCCATGCGTCCACTGAAGGAGAAGGAGTACACACTTCAGTGTGGTCCACTCTTCAGTGTGGTCCACTCACATGCACTGTGCTACTCGGCCTGTGGAGAAAACACTGACCCCGCTCTAGCATGGAGGACTCTGGAGGCCTAAGGTGATCATGTCTAGTGAACTACACCAGTCACAAAAGGAAAACGCCAGGTAACTCATTTGGAGACTGGCAGGCAGTAGGGAGGGCAGGGAGCTGGTGTTAATACTTCCAGATCTGCACCATGAAAAGGTTCTGGAGATCCTGGCGGTGCTTGACCAGAGACACACTCCTCCATGTCCCTGAGCTCCTCTCAGGACTAACAAATGAGCTGGGCGCCAGTGGTGGCTCATGCCTGTAATCCTAGCTACTCAGGAGGCTGAGATCTGAGGATTACAGTTCAAAGCCAGCCCAAGCAGGAAAGTCCATGAGATTCTTTTTTTTTTTTTTTTTCAGTCATGGGGCTTGAACTCTGGGCCTGGGCGCTGTCCCTCAGCTCTGCAGCTCAAAGCGAGCGCTCTACCACTTGAGCTACAGCGCCACTTCCGGTTTTCTGGTGGTTTATTGGAGATAGGAGTCTCACAGTCTCTCCTGCCCGGGCTGGCTTTGAACCGAGATCCTCAGATCTCAGCCTCCTGAGTAGGTAGGATTACAGGCGTGAGCCACCAGCGCCCGGCTGTCCATGAGACTCTTATCTCCAATTAACTACCAGAAAACCAGAAGTGGCTGTGGCTGAAGTGGTAACATGCTCTCTTTCAGCTGACAATGCCCAGGCCCAGAGTTCAAGCCTCACAACTTACCAAAAAAAAAAGTTTTAAAAAAGTTTCTGTTTTAACTTTAGAAAAGGCTTTTATTAAAGACTAGCCTTTTTTTTTTCTAAGAACTGAAAAACACATCCTTTTATAACTATGGTTTCAGATAAAAGGCATATTAAAAGACACTATCTTGAAGAAAAAAGGAAAGCTAGAATAGTCTCCCACTTATGCCTGGGGATCCCCTGTGAGACCCCAGGTGATACCTCAAACCACGGACAGTACTGACCCTGTGCACAAATTCAAACAAATTCAGCATAGACTGTCAGCAATAACTGGTAAAAAAAAAAAAAAAATACAACAGTTGGCTGGGGCCTGGCTCACCTGCATAGTATGTGCAAGCCCTGAGTTTAATAGCACCACAAAATTAAAAGCCAGGAATATTGGAGCGCCCTCTGGAGGTGGTAAGCTATACAGTGTCAGTTCAAGGCCAACCTTGAATGACAAGAAATCCAGCACCACCATGGCAGAGCCACACCTGCAGAGGCCCTGCCTGGAGGAGCCAGGAATCAGAAGTCTGGGTCTAAGGTCCTGCCCACAAGGTCAGTGTGATCTACAGACCTACAACCCTGGACACTCACTGCCAAATGAGGAAATGTGCCACAAAGGGAAAGGCCTGCTGTCTCAGGACTGTCAAGGACTTGACACAACCAACAAGTGACAGCCCAGGCATCCTTGTAGGCTGAGGGACAGTCCAGAGGGGGTCCTGGACCAGAAGAGAAGGGAGGTGTCATGGGATGGGCCAACACCGGGACAGGGCCTGTTTCTGAGAGGGACATGTGGTGGCAAACAAGCTGGTCCCCTGTCTGGAAGATTCACAGTGGGCTGGGCATCAGGTTGGTACAGGCCTATGCTGATGCAAAAGGGAGAAGATCTTTGCTAAGGAAATCCAGGCAAAGGGAGGCAGGGATCCTCTGAACTCTGCTTCCCATTACTCTGCAGAAGATTTAATTTTTAAAGAAATTAGCTAGGCGTTCACTGGTGACTCTCAACTACTCAGGAAGCTGAGATCTGAAGACCACAGTTCAAAGGCAGCCCACAGGAAAGTCTATGAGACTGTGATCTCCAATTGATCATCAAAAAGCCGGAAATTGAGCCATGGCTCAAGTGGTAAAGCCTTGAGCAAAAGAGCCAGGGGGTACCAGCCAAGCCCTGAGTTCAAGCCCCAGGACACGGACACACACATACACATACACGCACATACACACACACACACACTCAAACACATTTAAAGCCAGGCATGGTGGTGCACACTTGTACTGGTATGAGGGAGAGTTACTCCCTGCAGGGGGACTGGAACTGGATTAAACTGACCATAGTTCCAAAGAGAACTTCCTTTCCTAATAACTGGGTCCTGCATGGATGACAGAATGTGAGTGCTTTTTTTTTTTTTGTACAATACAGTTTAAGAATGAACAGCTGTCATTCATCCACCAAGTTAGTGAGAAGCGTCCACCTTCCACACTTACCTCACTGGCTCGTCGGATGATCTTATCGTCCACATCTGTGATGCCCATCACCATGACCACGTTGCATCCAAACACCTCCGTCAGGATCCTTCGGATGATGTCAAATCTGACATAGGAGCTGAAAGAAAGTTACATTTCTCTGGTGTACGAGCCTTGAAAAAGCTCCCTCTACTTTAATACATTGCTCACTCTTGCAGTACAATGACCAGATTGTTCAACAGGAGCTAGCAAGGCTGGCCTTCCACTGATGGGATGCTTCTGTGGCCCACTCAGGTATGAAAGAACTGCAACCAATTTCAGCACAGAAAATAAGTACTTTTAATTTTGAACTGGTAAAGAGGCTCATATCTATTTAAACATCAAAAAATTCACTTGTGCCAGTTGCTGGTGGCTCACATCTGTCATCCTAGCTAGTTCTGACCAAGAAAGTCAATGAGACTCTTAAATTAACCACCAAAGTGCTGAAAGTAAAGCCATGGCTCAAGTAGGAGAGCACTACTCTTGAGCAAAAAAGCTCAAGGACAGCACCCAGGCCCTGAATTCAAGCCCAAGAATAGAAGCAAACAACCACAAATCAGGACAAATACAACCCTGCAAGCTGCATCAGGCCATTCCTGAACATTGAAGTCCAGCTTCTTTACGTGCTATGCTGAGGTAAGTCAGACTTACAAAACCAAAAAGTACAACATCCATTTCAAATCTCAGGAATGTGGTTTCTTATGGAAGCAGCCCTGAAGCCCCAGGTCAGTTATTTCATGTCCACTTTTACTATGCCCATGGCTTCTCTAAGTATGAGTTCACAAGATAATTTTCCTCCAGAGAATAAAAGACAAATCATGCTTATCATATGCAAGAACTGGGCTCAACACTCAGCACTGAAAAAACAAACTCTAGTTGGTCATGTTATCACACACTTTAGCTACCCCTTTCCCCAACTCTATACACACTCCAAACACAGTTGAGGCCAAACCTTGGTCTTAGTGACAAAACTCTTCCAGAAACTCCCTGCCCAGGTGTTTAACCTCGGGAGTCTGTCTGGGCCAAGTCCTGGGAACCTCAGGGCTGTTGTGCAGAATCTCACTCCAGTGGCACAGATTCCAAAACCACAGGTCATGGCAGTTAGGTCATGGCAGTTGTTCTCATCTCTAGGGCCTGCTCTAGTCTAGAGCCGGGAAAGACTGCAAAAATGAGATGTCCAAGAACACTCTATCCATACCTAGATTAAATGAAATCAGGTGAGGTGGTGTGCCTGACTAGAGGCACAGGCCACAAGCTAGGCCATAACCACACCCACATTCAGGTTGTAAACGCCTTCACAGGAATGCGTGCCCTGCAGGTAAAAGGACGGCTGAAGTCAGAAACCTAAGCAAGAGGAGCCAAAGACCTAAGCCTCCCAAGCACATGACATCAGCCAGGCTTTCTGCCCTCAATGTGTTTTCCCAAATGAAGTGCTCACTGGCGTGGCTGCTAAGATTCCTCCCACCACCAGGAGTATCACTAAGGTACTTCCATACCATCTCCATCTCTGCAAGACAAAAGCCAGGCTGGCTTTGCCCACACTCACTTGTGTGTAACATTCACACCCATGTGCCACACAACACCACCTAAAACATCCATGAAGATCTAGAAAGCTGGACTTTTTTTTGGGGGGGGGTGCAGAGGGGGTCATGGACTCGAACTTAGGGCCTGGGCGCTGTCCCTAAGGTCTTTCAATCAAGGCAAGTGGTCTACTTTGAGCCACAGTGCCACTTCTGGGTTTCTGATCTCCAATTAATAGAGACTTTCCTGCCTGGGCTGACTTTGAACCTCAATCCTCAGATCTCAGCCTCCTGAGTAACTAGGATGACAAGTGTGAGCCACCGGCACCAGGCTGAAAATTTGTGCTGAAAGTTATCACCCTTGGACTGGGAAGGTGGCTCAGTGGTAGAGCGCTTGCCTTGCATGCATGAGGCCCTGGGTTCGATTCCTCAGCACCACATAAATAGAAAAAGCCAGAAGTGGTGCTGTGACTCAAGTGGTAGAGTGCCAGCTTTGAGCTGAAGAGCTCAGGGACAGTGCCCAGGCCCAGAGTTCAGTCCCCATGACCACCACCAACAACAACAAAAAGGTTATCACCCTTGTCTCGAAGATGGAGAAGCCAGGACCCAAGGAATTAAGCAATCTCCTATCAGTTGGGTTCCAGCTCCCTACACAGCCTCCTGACTTCCTCCCGGCACAGGGCCTCCCAGGGTGTCCTGGCCTGCAATGCAGGTGAAGAGGCCTATGGAAACAGCAGGGCTGGGGTCATCCTTCCGTCCACTTGTTTCACTGCCTGCAAAGTGGTAACAAGTGGATAAAAACATTCAAGCCCGGGTGCCGGTGGCTCACTCCTGTCACCCTGGACGTGAGACTTACCAGGCGTGGCCCAGGTGTGCATGGTCGTACACAGTCGGTCCGCAGCTGTACCTGGAACGAAGATGAGATCCAGCGTGAGGACGGAGGGGCCTGACATGCTCGGCCACGAGGACCGCAGTCCTCCGGGAGCGCGCAGGACGCCTCCACCCCGCGTCCGTGCCTCACGCGTGACCCCGACCCGCGGGCCGGAGCACCGCTCCCAGGCTGCCTGAGGAACCCGGAGCCCCGCCCCACGCACCAGGAGACGGCGTCCGCGCGGGCCACCACCAGCGGGTCCTTCCTGCCGGTGAGACTGTTGTACACCTGCACGCCGGTGTCGTGGCCCGTCGGCCGCAGCCAGGCGCCCCCGCGCCCGACGCTCGACAGCCTGCCGCGCCCGAGTTCCAGCGCGGCTCGGAACAGCGGAGTGCTCAGGCGGGGACAGCGGGTCCGCAGCATGACTGCGGCCCGCGGTGGGACGCGAGAGGTCCGGCGCGCAGCCGCAGTGTGAATCCCGACGCCCCGGAGGCCACGCCCACCTGGGGCGACGTCTCGGGCGGGCAGTCGGAGAGCAGCCCCGCCCTCGCAAGACCACACCCACCCAGGCTACGCCCAGCACAAGCCCCGCCACCGCTCTGGCCGCGCCCCCGAGGGCTGCGGGCTCCCGGAAGCGGCGGAGGGAGGAGGTTCCGCGGGCAGGGTGGGGGCGGGCGGAAGGGCGGGAGGCCCGCGGCGGGCTGGAGGGGCCGCGGCGCGCGCCGGCCGCTCCGGAAGCGCAGGAAGAGGCGGGGCCGCGTCGCTCCTTCTCCTTATTTGCGCAGGTCGCCTAGGTGTCCTTGGGCTCTCGGCCCGCGCGGGTCCTTTTCCTCCCGGCTCCCTGTCTCGAACCCCGGCTCGCTCGCCCAGTAGTTACACCCCAACACGAATCGTGTTGCACCCCAAGATGTCTGCACGGCGACACACCACCAGCTAACACGCACCCCAGCAGAGCCCCTGTCCCCTACACACGCACGTGACACCGAATGCCTGCACCCCAGAATGTCAGGTTTGCACAACATGCACTAAGCATGTCTGCGTTGCAATCGTGTGCGTGCCCAGATGCACAGCACGTGTAAATCTTAATATGCACGTGTTGCACACGCAGCAGGTCTGCCTAACTGAGCACTAAGCACCGGTACCCTGGGGGGGGGGGAGTCCTCCAGATGGAAGACCAACCGGAGGAGACGGGTCATTCATCATTTCATCAAGTGCGTGTGGCAGAAAACGAAGATTAAACCATCATCCATCTCGAGGACTAAAACATGATGAGTTGTTTCCAAATGAGCTCCACAAATTCGCCCCCCTCCCGCCTTCTTGAAAAAAAAAAAAAAACACCACCCTTTGCTTTTGCAGTCCAAAACATCACAGAGGTTCTGAGGTTCCTTTTTTAGTTGTTCTCTTGAAAGGCAAATGATTAAGATAAACAAGCATGTTCCTAGAGTACTTTTTTTCTGAAGGTTTTGGATTCTAGTTCTGCGGTTCTGTTAAACTATGTTCTAATGTACAAGGCCACAGCACTGAACCTGTTGTTCCTCCACAGACGACCCCTGTCTAGTACCTACCCATACCTCCTAGCTCCCTTAAATCCTCCAGCAGGACCTCCTGTTTCCCCTCCAGTGCTATTCTGTGCTTGATGGTAATTGCTAAGTGGCGTGTGTGTGTGTGTGTGTGTGTGTGAGAGAGAGAGAGAGAGAGAGAGAGAGACATTGACACAGGACAGTCCTGGGGTCTGAACGCAGAGCCCAGCCACTGAGCACTGGCTATTTTGTTTTGTTTTCTCAAGGATTGTACTCTGCCACTTTGAGCCACAGCTCCACGTCCAGTTTTTGCAGTGGTCTTTTATATTTACTGTAGTCTATTTCCTTCCCTTGGTAAATTCTTTTTTTTTTTTTTGGTTGTGGAGCTTGAACTCTGGGCCTGGGCGTTGTCCTTCTGCTCTTCAGCTTAAGGCTAGCGCTCTACTACTTGAGCCACAGTGCAACTTTGGTTTTCTGGTGGCTTAGTGGAGATAAGAATCTCACAGCCAGCTCAGCCTGGCTTTGAACCATGATTCTCAGATCTCAACTTCCTGAGTGTAAGGTCTGTTTCTGCATGGTAAGCAGACTCTATCCTTCTCCCAGCAAAGACTCCACTCAGTACCTGTATTACCTAGGCAACTGGCACACCTGGAAGAGGTCACCTCTGCATCTGCTGAGGTCACATCTGGATTTGGTGTGGCTACACCTCTCCCCGCCCCTACCCTAGATAAGGCCTAGCTCAGGGCCAGCGGCCCCCTTTCCCATGTTGAAGTGCTAACATGGCCTGGTGCCAGCCAGAACAATGAATAAACCTACCCCTTACCTGAATACCACGTGTGTGGTGTTGTTCTTATTCGGTCACCCCTTTAAAACCTAACACTGAGTAGATAGGATTACAGGCATGAGCCAGTAACACCAGGCCTTGATAAATTCTTTTGAATTCCTGAAGATACCTTTCATTAAGTTTGGAAATGGTTGTTGAACACTGCTGAGACGTCTCACAAAGTCTACTTCATATCCAAAACAAGGTGGGACACTCAGAGCTCAAGGAAGGATCCAGAGTAGAGTTTCTAAACCGAGATTTAATAACACTGAAACCAAATCCCCACATGAATGTAGATATATGGCACATTTGGACAGGCCCAGGATGTCTTAAATCAACAAAGGGATCTTCTATGTTCAGAAAATTAGTTTTGTAATGTGTTCCCCCCTTGACAAGTGGCAAATCCATTCTTAAGGTTTTTGGAAATCATCAAAAGAATAACCAATATTTAATAATAAAACTATAATCATGTGTGATAAAATAAAATGCAACACTGAATATTTGCATAATCCTAAGGTAAAATGACTGGAAAATTTTGCATTTATCAATCTATACCTATATTGATATAGTCATCCATCACTCTATTTCCGTTCACTTATTGTGGCTTCAATTACTAAACAGTGATCCCTCACCTATCGTGGAAGCTATGTCCCAAAGACCCCCACCATAGGTGAAAATCCACAAAGTGCAGTACAGCAAGAGACAACTATATAACACTGCTACTTTGTGATTTTCACCTATTGTGGGGGTTTCTAGAAGGTAACTCCCACTGTGGATATAGAAATGTAGAGGTGGAAATTCTGTCCTTGAATCACCTCTTCCCAATCTAAGTCAGGACAAGAAAGTGAATTAAAATTATTGCAAACTATGATGATTATACTTTCCTAGGCACTAGTGAATACAAAATGTGGTTCCAGGATCTTTTTTGTGTGTGTGTGTGTGTGTGTGTGTGTGTGTGTGTGTGCCTGTCCTGGGGCTAGAATTTAGGAGTGGGTGCTGTCCCTAAGCTTTTTTGCTCAAAGCTAGAGCTCTACACTTGAGCCACAGCTCCTCTGCAGTTTTCTGGTGATTGAGAGGTAAAAATCTGGCTGGCTTCAAACTGATCCTCAGTTCTGACTCTTGAGTAGCTAGGATTACAGATGGGAGTACCGTGGTCACCTGGATTCAAAATGAAGATGAATCTATTCATCTTCAATAGGTTTGAGCATCTTCAATGTCAGATTATTCTACTTGTTCATGGCAGTGTTTGGGAAACAAGCCTAGATACTTGTGCCCACCAGGCAGGTGATCTCTCACGGAGCAACACCCCAGCCCAAACCATTTTAGGAAAAAAAAAAAAGTTTTAACATCTATTTTGCAAATCACTACTCTACAAAAAGCAAATCTACAACACATGAAATTCTTCGATGTATCTTCAACATTAAGCACCTTTTCCTAATGGCATGTGTAAAATGCACGATTATGGTTTTATCTGTCTTCTAATCTTATATAGAAAACCACCTTGTGAAGGCAATCAAAAACTACGTTCTCTGACGTTTTATCCCCAAAGGGCAAATTAGCTGTTTCTTGTAGGTAAATTCACCATACTTCCAGCATGCAGAACACTGCGGCTGGCAGGAGGGACCCCTAGTTGTGTGGTTTGTGTCTGTACAGAGTGGAGGCCAGGAACCCACAGGACCGCGATGAAGTCGGTGTGTAGGTGGTCTTGGTGACCCAGTCGGATGCCATATGTGTTCGGAAGTAAGTTACTTTTAACCTTGGTTTCTTAGCCCAGATGAACACTGCTCATGCTCTGCCTAACCGATCAGAAGGGCCCGTTCCCTCCTTGCAGTTAGATGATTAAGTGACTTCCAGGCTCTCGGTGGGGAGGGCAGGTTTCTTATCCAGGGTCGTGAGTCCTCCCCGAGTTCCACGTCACAGGCTTCTCTTTCCACATAACGTCATGGGGTCTCAGCTTTGTGGTGTGTAGAGTGGAGGCCAAGGCCTGCGGTTGTAGAAATGCAACCAGACTCCACTCCTCGGTTCTCCATTGGGCCGCCGGTGCCGGCTCCGGTATACACCCCTCACGCCCCCCCCCCCGTCGGCTCGTCAGTGCTGCCACTCCCGGGCCCGTCGCTGCCCCACCCCCCGGGCTCCCCGGTGCGGCTCCGTCAGCGCCGAGAGGTCCCCAGCGAGCCACCCAACTCTAGGACGGAAGAAGCCCGGGTGCCGGCAGGGACTCGCGGGTCCCTCGGCCATGCTGTTTTGCAGGCACTGTAAGGGTTAATCCGGGCTGTCGGCGGATCGCACACACGACTTCAAACACTTCCACGCGGCTTCCAAAGGCCACGGGGCCTCACGGGCCGCTCGGCCCGTCACCGGGGACGGACACGACCTCGGTCGCAGCGGTGCTCGCCGGTTTGCAGCACAACACATCCAGGAGACCCGGACTGAAACCCGATCCGGTCCCCACGGCGGCCCGAAGGTGTGGGGGGGCCTTTGGAGCCCCGCCCGGCCCTCCGATCGCCAGACGCGGAGACGGGACAGGGGACGCCGGGGACCTGCAGCCCGGAGCCGGGCAGCACTTCCGGGAGCGGAGGGACCCGGAGGGACTCGCTGGGAACCGGCGGGGCCGGCAGGGGCGGCAGGGCCGTCGGGGCGGAGCCGCCCCGGAGCTCGCACGGGACAAAGGCTGGCGCTCCGCCGCTGGGCGGCCCCAGGGGCGTGGCCTGAGCAGGAAGGGGGCGGGCCGGCGCGGCGGTTGTCACGGCAACGGCGCGCTCCGCTCCGGCTCGCCAGAAAGCCCTACCTCGGCTGCCCGGGAGGGAGGGGCGGGCCGAGGGGCCCCGCCTGGTGCCTGCCGGGGTGGAAAGCGCGCTCCAGTCGTCCGACGGAGGAGTCGGGAGCGAGGGGAAGCGTCTCCCGACGGCCCGCCCTTCGCATGCGAACGGCCCTCCACAGACCTTGCCGCCGGGCCCCTTTGTCTCCAGCCCGTTCCAAACCGAGCATCGGGAGGCGACACAAAGGGAGGGTGGTGGCGAACGACGCAGGCGCGAAAGCCGCCTTGGCTGCTGGGAACGGTGGTTCCGCCGCACTCCAGGCTCCCTCCCGCGCGGGCCTGTGGCCACGGCCAGCCGAGTACGCATGCGCCCTCACTTCCGCCTCGTCCGACCACGCCCCCCGCGTCCTCCTCCGCGGGAGGACCCCGCTCTAGTACTAGAAGTTCGGAGGAGGAACGCTTGGATGTCACGCCCTCTCACCCTTCTGATTGGACGCCGAGGTAAGGGCGACCACACGATTGGATGCGAGGATTGTCAGTTCTGCTCCAGGTCTTACTTGTACCTCTTTGCGAGGCGGGGATGGGGAGCGTGAGACTGCGGAAGCCCAGTTCCTTGCTGTCGTGCGTCTGGGTCTGAGCGGCTGAGGCTTGCGGTCCATCCGGGCCCAGGCGGGTCCTCGGCGGAATAGGCCGCCTCACGAGTCTCCTGGCCGTGTGCAGCGCCGCCCTGCAGCCTAGCCATGCAGGGCCAAACTCCTAGTAAAGTTTCTCCTGGCCTGCCACCCCAGCCCCGGAGGCCCCGCCGTTCCCCCGCGACCCTCGCCCCCACCGAGGGTGACAGACGAGGCCACGCCCCCTCGGGGGGCGGCCTCGCGGCCCGCCGCCCCCCGGCCCAGGACGGTGAGGGGCGTGAATGCGGCGGGGGCGGGGCCGCCTCCGGGAACGGGCGGGGGGGGGCGGGGTGCGCATGCGCGGTGCGCTCCGAGCCGAATGTTTCCCAAGTGTTTGAAACTGGTATTTGGGTTTTCCACGTTGGACAAGTGCGGCGCGGCGGGCAGCGGAGCGCGCCCTTCCCGCGGTCTGCCCAGCTCCCTCCCCTCCACGGCCCGGCAGCCGGTGGTTGGCGGTGGCCAAGGCGCTCGGCCTCTCGGGTGTGTGTGCGCGCTCGT
>NW_012267280.1:7539419-7539911 GCF_000151885.1 Dipodomys ordii | reverse complement strand
GGAGGCCCGGCGCTTTGCATTTTGCAGGGCTGTTTTGAGGGGGGCGGGGGGGGGCGGAGGAAACGGAAAGCCGCGCCGAGTCGCCGGGGACCCCGGGGCTGAGCCATGTTGAGTCCTGCCACCGGGGAGCAGATCCGCCTGGTGAGCTATGTGGAGGACTACCTGGACTCCATCGAGTCCCTGCCGTTCGACCTGCAGAGAAACGTCTCGCTGATGCGGGAGATCGACGCGAAATACCAAGGTACGGCGGGTGATGGATGGGCGGGGGCGGCCGCGGCCGTCCATCGGTCCTCCCGGACCCGGCGAGATCGGCGGGCCGGGACGGCCTCGTCGCGGGCAGGAACAAAAGGTCCGGATCGCCTTTGATCCCCCGCGGTCCTGTGCGCCGAGCCCGGGGCACGGAGGAGGAAGGAGCGCGAGCAAAGCGCTCTTTGTAGTGGAGCGGCGAGGCGGGTGCTGCGGGGGAGGGGGCGCGGGGCTCGGCCGCGGCGG
>NW_012267280.1:7536266-7539362 GCF_000151885.1 Dipodomys ordii | reverse complement strand
TGGGGGGCTGCCGGGCGCGGGCTCGGCGCCTCGGAGGGGCGGCTGCTGGCCGGTGCTCCGGAGCGCGGGTCTGATCGTCGCCGCCCCCACCCAGTCCTAGATCTGTTACATAAAAGTATGGTCGGGGTCGCCCAGCGCCCCTGCCCAGCCCCCTCCGGCCCTCCTTCGGCGCTGGACCCCGAGTGTGACCGACAGCGGTGTGGTTCGCAGGGGGCGAGGGCTCTTCACGGTGCAGGGTGTAAAGGAAGAGAAGCAGTGCGGGGAGGGCGCCCTCCGTGCTGTGCTCGCGGGGTGCAGGCAGACCCCCGGCTCAGAGGAACGTGGCAGGTACACGGACCTGTGGTCCCCTCCCTACAGACCCAGCCCCCCCTTCCACTCCCCCCCCCCCCGAGGTGGGGCCTTCGTACCCGCCGAGAAATGTTGACTGCTTGGGAAACTTTGCCGCGAGGTCAGGCAGGGCACAGAGGCTCAGGTTTGAGTGCAGATGTGTTTTGGAGTTTACTGATGTTTACATGGCTGCGCAGCAGGGCGACAGGAGAGTTGGATTGGAGGGAGAGTGGATAAGGGGCGTCCGCCTAGCAGCGAACCCAGATTGCGCGGGGAAAGCGCCCCTGCGCGCTCTGCCCGAGACGTCGCTTCGCAGCTCCTTTTATAGGAAGTCATTAGCATATTGCGGAATGTTCCGCCTCAGCCCTCTTCTGATTGGTCGTGACGTTTCCATGGAATGTCCTTATCAGTCCGCTGCCGAGTTACTGGTCGCTGGACCGGATGAGGGCGGGCCTTACTCTGTGACTGACTAGAATCAGTATTTCCGCTGCCTTTTTTTCCCTTCTGGAAGTGGGGCGGGGCAGAAAGGGAGGTCGAGTTGATTTGAATGTCTTTGGCCTCCAGTCTTGGATTGGCTCCTAGCACTCTCGAGTACTGCGCGTTGATTGGCGCCCTGCCTGTCTCCGCCCCCGGGCTTCTCGATCCCCATAGGCGGCGACTGCAGGGACGGGGTGTACTATCCTCTTCCCATTGGCTGGATCCGATCCGGCCGGATCCGATCTCCACCCAGCCGGGATCTTCACCGAGCCTGGCCTGTTCGCCACCAAGCGATGGCAGCTGCGGGCGTTCGAGCTTGCTCTCTGGCACCCCTTGGAAACTGTGGGACTCGCGAGAGGCCAGACCCGCTTATTTGGTGTCCCAAGGGGGTGGCTGCACCTGGCCAGAAGACAATGTGAGTGACCGGGGGTGTGTGGACCCCGTGGGGATCGTGGGGAATGGGCGGCCTGGATGCTGGGTGCCACACTAGCCCCGGCTGCCTCGAGGCTCTGGAGGAAGTGGAAGCGGAGCTGGGCCGGCACCGCAGCGCAAGGCCGCGAGGGTAGGGTTTCCGGCCGCCGTCGAGGTGTCGTCCCAAGCCCCCTGGACGGTTGCTCAGAGAGCCTGTCCAGAACCTAGCCTTGATCCGGGTCCTGAACCCAACCTGAACTGGCCAGCTGAAGAATCGGCCAGACAGGACAGGAGCCTCAAGTGCAGCCTGGTGTTGCTGCCCTGGCTTGTTAACCCTTGTGCCCTGTAGACAGTATGTGTCACTGTAGGTGACATCATGCGTGTGTGTGTGCATGTGCTCACATGTGCTGGTCTTGTTGTGTCTTTTCCACTCATGGCTCTTGCTAGCCACAGCTCCACTTCCAGCTCTTTGCTGGTTAGTTGGAGATTAGAGATTCACGGGCTTTGTTTTTTGCCTGGGTTGGCTTCAACCTGTGATCCACGGATCTCAGCCTCCTGAGTATCTAGATTTACAGGTGTGAGCCACCATGTCTGGCTCAGAATTACTTTTTGGTGATTTTATGATGGAACATCAACTTACCCACAGGTGAGGCTTTGCCTAGAGGTAAACTTGCCAGTGATGTAAAAGAACCTATGTATTACTTAAGTTTAAATTAGTAGTGTGTTTGTCATAAGTTTTTGGAGTTGAGATCTGGGCAGGGTGAGGGGTAACATCTAGACATTGCTTCCACCTCCTCTCTGCCCCCCCACCCCCACACCCTTTCTGGAGACTCAAAGATTTCACAATAAAACTTAACAGTTTACTGTTTGAGAAGAATAACTCTGGGGATTTTCTGTATATTTAAGTAGGCTTTTGGCAAAGATAATTCCTTTATTTCAGTTAGATTATTTAACAGCTTTTTATTTCTTGAGAAATTGTCTAATGTTACTTGCCAAATTGCATTTTAAAATCACATACACAATATGTAGCCTAAGAGGGTACATTTAGTATTGAGGGTTTGTTGACTTACAGTTATGAAATTGGAATTACAAACAGTAGGTGCAAATGTAAATTGCCACATATGTTTTGGCAAGACTGATGTTTGAACTCAGGGCCTTGAGTTTGCTAGGTAGACACTCTGTTGTTGCTTGAGCTATACCCCCAGGCCCCCATTTCTGTTTCAAAGCAAGGCTATGCTATCTGATTCATTATTGCCAAACCATCACTTTTTTATTATTGTTTGAGACTTGGTTTCCTATGTAGCCCAAGTTGGCCTTGAAATGGAGATCCATCCACCCACCTTATCCTGCCAGGTTCTGGGATTACAGATGTGACCAGCACAGCACAGCTTGCAACCATACCATTGTTTTTAGCCATACAGAAGAACCCTATGTTGGGGTGATCTGCCTGCTAACCCTGATTTAACCTATATGGGCCTATTGGCTACATTCATGCACATTCTCACATAGGGTAACTGAATGTTGATATGTTAAAGAGAATAAAGGTCTTGAATGATTACATATGAAGGAAATATAGGCCTAGTTGTTTTACTAGGAAAAGGTTTGGTTTCAAGCTGTTCTCCTAACTTTGTCACCTGTGTGCTTGATGCCTCAGGCAGTTTTATGGTGGGAGTCATTTTAACATTTCTTTTTTTTGTCGGTCATGGGGCTTGAACTCTGGGCCTCAGCTGTCCCTCAGCTCTTCAGCTCAAGGCGAGCACTCTACCACTTAAGCTACAGCGCCATTTCTGGTTTTCTGGTGGTTTATTGGAGATAGGAGTCTCACGGTCTCTCCTGCCCGGGCTGGCTTTGAACCGTGATCCTCAGATCTCAGCCTCCTGA
>NW_012267280.1:7530017-7536216 GCF_000151885.1 Dipodomys ordii | reverse complement strand
TTCTGGTTTTCTGGTGGTTTATTGGAGATAGGAGTCTCACGGTCTCTCCTGCCCGGGCTGGCTTTGAACCGTGATCCTCAGATCTCAGCCTCCTGAGTAGCTAGGATTACAGGCATGAGCCACCAGCACCCGGCTCAACATTTCTTTAAGAATGATGATAGTCTATAGAAAGCTTCACAGCTGGTACAATACTTATACTGGGAAGGTTCACCTGGGCCATTTCTGTCCCTTGCACTTACTTTAGCAAATGAAGTAAAAACCTACTTAATGGTAGAGTCCTCCCATTAAGCTGTGTTTGGAGCCCCAATGGGTAACAGTGTTGCTTTCACTTGCAGAGATCCTGAAGGAGCTGGATGACTACTACGAGAAGTTCAAGCGGGAGACGGACGGTACCCAGAAGAGGCGCATGTTGCACTGCATCCAGAGAGCTCTGATCCGCAGCCAAGAGCTCGGCGATGAGAAGATCCAGATCGTGAGCCAGATGGTGGAGCTGGTGGAGAACCGCATGCGGCAAGTGGACAGTCATGTGGAACTCTTTGAGGCCCAGCAGGAGATCAGTGACAGCACCAACAGTGGCAAAGCCGGGCAGGATAAGTCAAAGAGCGAGACAATCATACAGGCAGACAAACCGAACAACAAACGGTCCCGGCGGCAGCGCAACCACGAGAACCGAGAGAATGCCTCCAACAACCACGATCACGAGGACCTCTCCACAGGCACGCCCAAGGAAAAGAAAGCCAAGACCTCGAAGAAGAAGAAGCGCTCCAAGGCCAAAGCTGAGCGGGAAGCCTCCCCGGCAGACCTCCCCATCGACCCCAATGAGCCCACGTACTGTCTGTGCAACCAGGTCTCCTACGGAGAGATGATCGGCTGCGACAATGACGAGTGCCCCATCGAGTGGTTCCACTTCTCCTGCGTGGGCCTCAATCACAAACCCAAGGGAAAGTGGTACTGCCCCAAGTGTCGGGGCGAGAGCGAGAAAACTATGGACAAAGCGCTGGAGAAATCCAAAAGGGAGCGAGCCTACAACAGGTAGTTTGTAGCCTGGCGCTGCCAGTGCAGAGAGGAACATGCTTGGCGCTGCCCTGTGGAGGCCTGAGATTGTCAGGTGAAGGTTTTCAAGGGTGTTCGCAGTGGGGCTGTCTCTACTGAGACACGTGTAAGAAGACTGGTCTGGGATCAGCATTTTAGAACTAAAGATAGGTTTGAATGAAAGACTTGAGTGAGACTCAGACTGATTCAGGGTGGGGAGTGACTTGGAAGCAACCTAACAAATTAAATGTGGAAAGAAAAGATTTTTATTTGGCTTGTTTTATTTTATAAAATAATGTTATACTTTATGTACAGTTTTGTGTTTTTTAATTAGCCAGGTTGCTCAAAGTACAGCATACAGTAATTTGTTTCTTGCTACCATAATGTATACCGATAAAACCAATTCAATAACAAAGGTTTAAAGTTCAAAAAATGATTTTTTAAAAAGGCAACTGGGTAAATTTTACATAACAGCTGTTTTATATACTGGCCTGTTCCCCTATGGCTATTTTTAAACGATTGGGTACCTTTTTATTAATTCACACATAGGTGGTTTAGTCATGGAATTCAGATTATGAGTGTAGCCATCTCTGACTTTACTGAAAAGTATGTAAATGTGTCTTTCCAGAGTTTTCACTGTGCTGTTGGAAGCTCAGCCCTGGTGCTGTTTTGAGGCCAAGGTGTGTTGCACTCTGTGTGTGTGTGTGTGTGTGTGTGTGTGTGAGAGAGAGAGAGAGAGAGAGAGAGAGAGAGCACACACACACTGCACACATGACAGCAGGAAAAAAAGAAATGTGGCCAGTCTGTTTCTCCAGCAGTATATTTAACTTTAACAATAAAGCTAAAAAGTCTTGTCTTAAAAACATTTATATACCAGCATTTTAGACAAAGCCTTAAGCAAGTTGTGTATTGTGCTCACACTAATGAAGTAGAAGTTACCTAATTGCCAGCAGATCTACATATGTTTAGACTAGAGGTGAGGCAATGACTGGCCACCACCAGATCCGGCCCACCATCTGCTTTGGTGTGGCTTGTATGCCAAGAATGGTCTTTACATTGAATATGGTTTTAAAAGTCATGCTTCATGATACATGAAAATCATATGAAAAGCCAATTTCAGTGTCTATAAATAAAGTTTCTTTGGAACACAGCCCTCATTTCCTTATGTATGGTCTGTGGCTATTTTTGTGAAACAGAGTGGAGAAGTTACTACCCAAACTATAGCAGCAAAGCCAAAAATGCTTCTCTGCAGGACATTTGCCAACCTCTGCTCTGGCTGGCTGCTTGCATTGGAGATCCGGGCCCTTCACTGTCCATACTAGAATCTGGAGTTTTCATTCCTGAGTGACACGTGGTTTTCTCTAGCTGGAAGCGTGAAGACAGGTCTGGGTATATGGAGTCACCAGACAGTGGAACATGCTCACCGATCACTGTGGCAGCTGTGGCACAGATTTATATTTTGTTCACTGACCACTTTTTGTATGTGTGGGCGCACGTCCCAATACTGGGGCTTGAACTCTGGGCTTGGGTGCTGTCCCTGAGCTTTTTTTTTTTTTTTTTGGGTCTGGTCGTGGGGCCGGAACTCTGGGCCTGGGCGCTGTCCCTCAGCTCTTCAGCTCAAGGCTAGCGCTCTACCACTTGAGCCACAGCACCACTTCCGGCTTTTTTCTTTTTGCTTATGTGGTGCTGAGGAATCGAACCCAGGGCCTGGAGCATGCAAGGCAAGCGCTCTACCACTGAGCCACCTTCCCAGCCCCTGAGCTTTTTTATTCAAGGCTGGTATTCTACTAATTGAGCCATAACTCCACTTCTGGCTTTTTTGGTGGTTATAGATATGAATCTCTGAATGGGCTGGCTTTAAACCATAATCCTTAGATCCCAGCTTCCTGAGTAGCTAGGATTATAGACACCAGACATTGGTCCATGACCACTTTTTTGTTGTTTTAATTGGTGGTGGGGCTTGAACTCAGAATCTAAACCCTGTTCCTGAACTCCTTTTGCTGAAGGCTAGTACTCTACCACTTTGGGCCACAACACCAGTTCTGGTTTTCTGGTGGTTAACTGGAGATAAGAGTCTCACAGACTTTCCTGCCTGGGCTGGCCTTGAATTACAGATGTGAGCCACTGGTGCCCAGCAATGACCTGTGCAGAGGTTTGTGTTTTAAGAAGATGCATGTTAAGTTGTGTTCCTAGCTGTAGTGAAGTTTCTAATAAGGATACATGGCTAGTCATTGTATTCTTCCTTTCAATTTTTTTTAATTGTTGCTATAAAGGTAATGTACAGGGGGATTACAGTTACCTGAGTCAGGTAATGAGTGCATTTCTTTTTAAACAATGTCATCTCACCCCTTCCCTCACTCTTCCAGTTTTTCCCTCCCATCCCCACCCACACATTGTATAGTTCATTTTCAAAATAGTGTCTAGTGAGTAGCACTGCAGCATTTCTTTTTTCTTTGACAAAGTCAAAAGTTTGGATCTGTTCGTCTCAAGTCATTTATTAGTTCCAGTGGGCAGCAAGAAAATGTCAGGTAAGTCCTTTAAATAGGTAAGACTTAGGGTTGAGATAATTAGATGCATGCAGACCTGGGCCAGGTAGGCACAGAAAGGGACAAGCTCTCTGGACAGTTGCTTCAAGATATGTATTATTTGTTGCATAATAACCAAGTGAAGAGGTGAATCTAGATGAAAAGTGTAACAGGTTCTTGCTGTGATGTAATACTTCATCTTGGGCTGGACCGAAGAGTCTTGGTGTGTTCTGTTCAGTGAGTCCAGTGTACATGGAGGAGAGCTGCCTATACTGGGCAGGAGCCTTGGCCAGCCCTTTCTACCAGGCCTCAGTGCCCAAGCATGATGGACACCGGGGTGGATGTAATGCAGCAGTGAGGAAGGAAAAGGTCATTTCGTGTTGATGCTGAGTTTTAGCATACTTTTTTTTCTTTTTGGTCATTTGTGGGGCTTGAACTCGGGGCCTGGGCACTGTCCCTAAGCTTATGCACTCAAGGCTGTGCTCTACCATTTTGAGCCACAGTGCCACTTTCAGTTTCCTAGTAGTTAATTGTAGATGAGAGTCTCACGGACTTTGCTGCCCAAGCTGGCTTTGAAATGTGATCCTCAAGTCTCAGCCCCCTGAGCAGCTGGGATTATAGGCATGAACTACTAGACCCCTGCTCATTTGAATTGTTTTTGTTGCCCATGCTGACCTTGAAGAAAGATCCTTCTACTTGTGCCCATTGAATGCTGGGATTACAGGCATGCATCACCACATGGCTCCTTAATAACTTTGTTTTTGGTTTTTGCTTCCTTGTTCTCCTTTCTCCCTCACATGGCTATTAATCGCTTATTATGAGGTGCAGACTGGATAGCTGCTGGCCAAAGGACAGACTTGTAAAGTATTTCAGGTACTGAGGCTGACTCAGAGGTATGGATGACGTCCCAGGAGAGTGTGAGAATGGAAGAAGAATGAGCTGGATCCCAAAGGCTCCTAGAAAGTTACCAGTTAGGGACTGTGGATGTAGCTTGGGTTGAGTGCTACATGTGAGACAAGGCTCCAGGCCCAATCGTAGCACTGTGTGGAGAGGAACATGCATGTATGTGTACATATACATGCACACATACCATGCACACACATGCATACATATACGCACATGCCTATACATAGAGAGTCACCGGTGAGAGAAGGAAGAATATGTTCTTGTGTGTGTGTGTGTGTGTGTGTGTGTGTGTGTGGTTGGGGTTGAACTCGGCCTGGACACTGTCCCTCAGCTCTTCAGCTCAAGGCTTAGCATTCTACCACTTGAGCCACAGTGCCACTTCCAGTTTTCTGGTGGTTCCTTGGAGATGAGTCTCATGGACTTTCCTGCCCGGTCTGGCTTTGAACCTTGATTTTCAGATCTCCTGAGTAGCTAGGATTATAGGCATGAGCCACCGATGCCAGACAAGAATGTGTTCTTGATGCAAAGCCACCTCCCATCACAGTTCTGGTAATTCCTTCTGCTCTGGCCTGACAAAGAAGGATCATTGTTGCCCTCCCCTCCTCTCTCAGTCCTGGGGTTTGAACTCAGGGCTTTGAGCTTGCTGGGCAGGGGATCTACCACTTAACCTTTGCTTCCAGCCTTTTCGGCTTTACTTTTTTGATTTTTGCTTTGGGCTGAGCTGGACTGCAATCTTCTTACTTAATACCTCCCACATAGCTTGAGAGGAAAGTCTTGTTAATTTGTTCTGTGGACTAATGTCACACCTGTGATTCTCAAACTGGTTCTCTGGATGATCTCCACCTTCAGAGGAGCTAGGATTGCAGGCGAGTGCTGCAGTACACAGCCAGCGTTCCATCAATTTCCGTGACCAAAGCTTGTGTTTTTCATGCTCCTTGGGGTGTTGATGGAGCTTCCTTGCAGCTTTCTTCATTTTCACCCTGGAAGTACTTGATGGGTTCATTTGTTTTTGAAGTTTTATTATTTCACTAAGATTGATTGATTGACTGGTGGATTGATTGTCCGTCCTGGGGGCTGTCCCAAAGCTTTTTCAGCTCAAGGCTTGTGCTTTAGCACTTGAACCCAGCTCTGCTTTTGGCTGGCTTCTTTCTTTGGCGTGTGTGAGTAAGTGGAGATAAATCTCGTGGACTTTCCTGCCCGGGCTGGCTTTGAACTGGGATCCTCAGATCTCAGTCTCCTGAGTATCTAGGATAACAGGTGTGAACCATTGGTGCCTGGCTACTAAGATATTTTTTATGCTTGTTTGCAACAGATAAGGAATATAGTTGGAAATGAGTAAATAAGGTACATTAGAACAGAGAAAATTGAGCAAGAAAGGAAAGAAGGGCTGGACAGTGGTTGCTTTATGGCTATAATCCTAGCTACTCAGGAGACTGAGATCTAAAGATCATGGTTTGAAGCCAGCCCAGGCAAGAAAGTCCATGAGACTCTTATTTCCAATTAACTAGCAAAAACCTGGAAGTGGAGCTGTAGCAAATAAGGTCAGGAACAGCTCCCAAGTTCCGAGTTCAAGCCCCAAGACTGGGAAGAAAGAAGTAAGGGGATGAACATTTCCTTTGTGATTTGTACTTAAAAATGGCCTTAAGGAGGGGGGACCAAGATGGCGACGGGGCAGTAGGGAAACGCCACAGCTCTCTCCAACCAAAAAGAGAGTTCGAGTTCCAACGCTTAATCTC
>NW_012267280.1:7508861-7522627 GCF_000151885.1 Dipodomys ordii | reverse complement strand
GGGGATGGGAGGGGGAAAACAATGGAGGGGCTAACAATGTTCAAGAGGAAGTGTACTCATTACCTCACTCATGTAACTGTAACCCTCTGTATAGTATCTTTACAATAAAAAAAAAAAAAATGGCCTTAAAAGTCACAGCGATTTGTTGTTGTTGTTGTTGGTGGTGGTGGTCATAGGGCTTGAACTCTGGGCTTGTGCGATATCCCTCAACTCTTCAGCTCAAGGTGAGCGCTCTACCGCTTGAGCCACAGCATCACTTCTGACTTTCAAGTAGTTTATTGGTGAAGAGTTTCATGGACTTTCCTGCCTGGGCTGGCTTTGAACCTTGATCCTCAGATCTCAGCCTCCTGAGTAGCTAGGATTACAGGCGTGAGCCACCAGTGCCAGGCTGATTTTTTTTTTTTTTAATGCTTCAGCCAGGCACTGGTGGCTCATGGCTATAATCCTAACAACTCAGAAGGCTGAGACCCAAAGATCACAGTATGAAGCCATCCTGGGCATTAAAATTTGTGACTCTATCTCCAATTAATCAGCAAAAAGCAGTGCTAGCAGTATGGTTCAAGTGGTGAAGTGCCACTCAAGCAAGCTTGAAGCCCCAATACTGACAAAATAACCCCAGTACTGACAAAATGAAAACAAACAACAAAACACTTTTGGCCTTATTGAGTGTTCCAGGGAGTGTATTACTAATTCTCAAATTCTGCTTACTGTATGACTTACTAAAAGAGTGAAATCTTGAGTAAAATCAGTAATATGTGAACTTGTGTGTGTGTGTGTGTGTGTGTGTGTGTGTGCGTGTGCCAGTCCTAGGGCTTGAACTCCAAGTGTGGGCAATGTCCATCTGCTTTTTTTGCTCAAGGCTAGTACTCCACCACTTGAGCCGCAGATTTACTTCTGGGTGTTTTTTTTGTTTGTTTGTTTGTCTTTTGGTCAATCATAGGGCTTGAACTGTGGGCCTGGGTGCTGTCCCTGAGCCCATCAGCTCAAGGTGAGTACTCTACCATTTGAGCCACAACGCCACCTCCAGTTTTCTGGTGGTTAATTGAAGATAAGACTCTCACAAACTTTCCTGCCCAGGCTGGATTTGAACCTTGATCCTCAGATGTCAGCCTCCTTAATAGCAAGGCTTATATGCATGAGCCACCAGGGCCAGGCAACTTCTGGCTTTTTTATGGTTAATTAGAGACAAGAGTCTCATGTACTTTCCTACCTTTGCTGACTTCCAATTGCATTCCTTAGATCTCAGTCTCCGAAGTAGGATTACAGGCATGAGCCACCAGCACCTGGCTAAACTCATAATTTTTCCTTTTTTCTTTTTGTTGGTCTTCTCTTTTTTGGTACTGAGGTTGAACCCAGGACGTTGCACTTGCTAAGCAAGTGCTTTGCCACTGAGCTGCATCCCAGCCCTAAACTTATCATGTTTAATTCTGTAGGTGTGTGTGTCTTTCCCAGCAGTCTCTGCTGTCACAGCATCCATGATTGCAGTGCCCCCGGTGCCCGCCCACAGAGCCTGGGTGTTGGCTCCCCTGGCTCTCATGCTGCACTCTGAAGGGAACCAGGGCTGCTTGGTGCTTGGTCCAGGCAGTAGGTGGAGAGCACAAGCCAAGCCTGGCATCCTGTGTCTGCAAGTGAGGACTCAGGAAGGGGAGGGGGCGCATCAGGAGGCACAGGAGTGTCTCAAAGACGTATCTGCCACCACATAGGAGCCTCAAAATAAGCAAGGTCGGTGACAAATTATCATCACTGAATAACATATGCATCCACCAGTGTCTTCAATGTAATACGTAATGTATCCTCAACATAGAATGTGCAATGCCTTTTGTAAGAGTGACATCTCAAGCCGGGCACAGGTGGCTCATGCCTATCATCCTAGCTACTCAGGAGGCTGAGATCTGAGGATCATGGTTCAAAGCCAGCCCAGACAGGAAAGTCCGTGAGACTCTCATCTCCAATAAAACACCAGAAAACTGGAAGTGGTGCTGTGGTTCAAGTGGTAGAATGCTCACCTTGAGCTGAAGAGCTGAGGTACAGCGCCCAAGCCCAGAGTTCAAGACCCACGGCCAACAGAAAAGAAAGGAGTGACGGCTCAGTAAAACCCCCAGTTCTGAGGGGGTGGGCAGTCCTTGGCCTTCACCTCTGCCCAGAAGTTGCCTCACCATGGAGCAGAGTGTAGAGTCTTCCCCAGGGGACCAAGGTGGCCAGCCCAGCAGGGAGCTGCACTGTGATCACACATCTCCTTCCAGCTCCCCCAGGAACACAGCACCAGTGTCCTGACTGCCAACACACCCTAAAGGCATGGCGTGGACACCCCAGGCAAACCCACACCCAGAGATTCTTGCACAAAGCAACTGGGCTCTATCAAGGTGTCAGTGGCTTCATATCTATAATTGTAGCTACTCAGGAGTCTGAGATTTAAGGATTGTGGTTCAAAGCCAGCCTGGACAGAAAAGTCTTGAGACTTATCTTCCCTTAACCACCAAAAAACTGGAAGCGAAGCTGTGGCTCAAGTGGAAAATTGCTAGCCCTGAGCAGAGATGTGCAGGATAGCACCCTAGGCCCTGGGGTGGGGATGGGGACAAGTTATGACAGGAGATGTGGAAGATACTCAAGGAAGGGGGCAGGCTGGCTCTGGGCCCATCTTGGGTGCTGTGGGGAAATGAGTGCAGTGTGATGTGGCTAGGCACGGGATCAGCCCATGGCCGTGCACCTGTGCTCCTGTCGGTGGCTTACAGGCTGTGTGGGCACTAGGGGAGGGTTTCTGGGAGGTGAGGAACCATGGGACAAGGGGAACTCCTGCTGGAAACAGTATGGCTCAGCGAGACGTAGTGCACACATGGAGCGCGGAGTCAGCGCCATAGTACATAGGCTTAAAAGTCAGAAGCGTATGTCAGTGCCAGGGCTGGAACTCAGGTCTTCACACCCTTAGCTTGGCTTGTTCACTCAAGGCGGCACTCTACCACTTGAGCCACATCTCCGCTTCCAGCCTTTTGTTGGTTATTTTGAAGATGAGAGTTTCACAGACAATTCTGCCCAGATAGCTTTGAACTATGATCCTCAAATCCCAGTGTGTTGAGTTGCTAGGATTGTAGATAGTATGAGACCTCAGTCCCTTTCTGTTTTAGAAGACTGCTTCCCTTTAATCATATTTTTAATGTTGCTGGGCACCAGTGACTCACACCTGAAACCTTAGCTACTTAAGAGACTAAAATCTGAGGATTGTGATTCAAAGCCAGCCCAGGCAGAAAAGTCTGTGAGACTCTTATCATCTCCAATGAACCACTAGAAAACTGGAAGTGGCTCTGTGGCTCAAAGTGGTAGAGTGCTATCCTTGAGCAAAACGAGCTCAGGGATAGTGCCCAGATGCCCAGACCCCAAGTTCAAGCCCCATGACTGACAATGATCAGGAGAAGGAGGAGGAGAAGGAGGAGGAGGAGGAGGAGGAGGATGTTATTTTAGTGTGTATTACTGAAGCATTAACAACATGAATGTTATTAATGAGCCATGGACTTGGATAACAAGAGGAGGAATCCTCACCTCCCAGGTTTGTTTAAACCTGCTTGGGGGCTGGGAAGGTGGCTCAGTGGTAGAATGTTTGCTTTGCATATATGAGGTCCTGGGTTCAATTCCTCAGCACCACATAAGCAGAAAAAGCCAGAAGTGGCGCTGTGGCTCAAGTGGTAGAGCACTAACCTTGAGCTGAAGAGCTGAGGGGCAGCGCCCAGGCCCAGAGTTCAGGCCCTAGGACTGGCAAAAACAAAAACAAAGCCTGCTTGGTTAGTTTGAGGACCACATGGCTTCCAGGGTCTGGAAGTCTGACAGTTGGGTTTATAAAGTAACAATGTCCCAGCAACTAAGTAATCCTCCTGTCCTCATAGCTAGGCACCTTGTAAGAAAATGATACAAATAAATAAAAACTATTTCACCTCAGTGACATGGTCCTAGATAGCACCTCCTTTTGTGACTATGGCCCTGGACAAAGTCACACTCATTTTCTGGCTCTCAGAGCTAGATTGATTATATTTATTTATTTTTGTGGCATGGCCTTGATCTTTAATATATTTAAACCTGGATGGTGTGTGTGTGTGTGCGTGCGTGTGTGCATGCAGGTATGCGTGCATGCTGGTTCTGGGGCTTGAACTCAGGGCTTGGGTGCTGTCCCTAAGCCTTTTCACTTGAGGCTAATGTTCTACCACTTGAGCCAAGGCTCTACTTCCAGCGTTTCTGGTGGTTAATTGGAGAGAAGAGTGTTATGGACTTTCCTGCCTGGGCTGGCTTGGAATTGCAAGCCTCAGATCTCAGCCTCCTGACTGCTGGGTAGCTAGGATTACAGGTATGAGCCACTGACACCCAGCCCCCCTAGATTTAGGGTTTGGGTTTTTTTTGCATGTGTGTATGTATGTGTCTGCACATGTATGTGTGTGTGCATGTGAGCATGTATGTGTACATGCCAGTACTGGGACTTGAACTCCAGGCCTCACTCTCTCTTGGCTTTATCCACTCAAGGCTGGTACTTACCACCTGCACCACACCCCCACTTCTGGCTTTATGATAGTTCAAGGAAGATAAGAGGACTTATCTGTCCAGGCCAGCTTTGATCAAAGATCCTCAGATCTCAGCCTCTCAGTAGCTAGGGTTGTAAGCGTGAGACGCCTGTGCCCAGCTCACCTAGATTTTTGTTCCTCCATTTTATTTTAGTAGCTGAAGAAACCCCAGCTCCTCAAAAATCTCACTGCCACCTCTAGCACAGACAAGAGGTCCACCAGCACCTCCAGCACAGAGCTGCTGAAACTGACCTCCAGCTATGTGTTCCGGGGAATGTGACCTTGTTTTCTCAAAACCACAAAGCATTCTAAGCAAGGCAGTGGCATAGCTGGAGGCTGAGGTGGGAAGATCACTTGGCCCAGGAGTTCAAGACCTGCCTGGGAAACAGGCCTCCCACAGCAGAACCAGGTTCCCAGAGTGCCGCTAGCCTTCCTTGGCACACAGTTTGGGAAAGAATGGAGCAGGTGCCATTTCAGATGGGCAGCTGAAGTAAGGAGGTCGGGTCTGGCCAATGCCATATTGGCCACATGGTGGATGGTAGGGTCTGGCATCTTGTCTTCATGCTGGGGGAGGGAATCCTTCCCCCCATCACCTGCCTCCCAGGTGATGGGCTTGCCTGGACCCCTGGAAGCAGGAGTGGGCACTTTGCTGATAGGTTACTGAATCTATCAGTCCAGTGCCTGGGACTGGGAATTTCCTGTGACCCTGCCCCCTGCCCTGATCCTATTTAGGTCCGGACTAGCATAGGTACCATGATGCCATGCCATGTGTGTCTCCATGATCGGGTCCTGTGTCCTGTCTCATCTCCAGTCATCATGGTAGAGCTGAATTGGCTTGTTGGTATTGTTTTTGTTCTTTCTTCCCTCTCTGGCCTGTTTCCTAACTGTGTTATGTGTATTTGGGGGCTGCAGGCCTTTGTAACAATAGGCAACCTGCAGACAGCTAGTGTTGTAATAAAGACTCCAATATTCCACCCTCCAAAATGTGGCTTCTGGGGTGATTTGTCTTACAGCCACCCCCTTAGGGACTATGCAGAAGGCCAGCAGCCACCAGAGGCTCTGCCCCCACCCCTCCGACCCATCTTGATGACAACTGGAACCAAGCACAGCTCCCCATTCCTGCATCTCCACAAGGGCCTTGCTGTTGCAGGTCTTGCTTCCAGAGGACTGAGGAATGCGTGAGGGTGAGGACAGACAGCATGTCTGACTTTGAAGTATTTTCCCCACTCACTCTTGGCATTAACTTCAGGCTCCAGCTTCTTGCTCTGAACTGAGTGAAAAGGGGTGTCTGGTAGCCAGCCGCACTCTGTGATGGGTGCACCCCGTGATTACTGGACACAAGGGATTTAGCTACAGAGCCCAGTCCAACCAGCCCAGCATTCTGTGGTTCTGTGCCCAAGACGCTTCTTGGAGGAGACTATGCCCGGGGCAGTGACTCTGCTTGGAGTTCGTTTTCCCCATGGCCAGGTAGGCCCTGCAGGGTTAGAGCGAGAGCACTGCAGTACTCACTCCTGCCTATGGAGGTGCTCCGCATGGAGGGCACCCCATCTGCACTCTCCTGAGTTTCCTGGAGGAATTTTGTATGTGCGCCAGTACTGGGACTTGAACTCAGGGCCTGGATGCTGTCTCTTAGCTTTTCTACTCAAAGCTGACTCTCTACCACTTGAGTTACAGTTCTACTTCCGGCCTTTTGTTGGTTAATTGGAGATTCGAGTCTCTCAGATGTGTCTGCCTGGGCTAGTGTTGTAAGGGTACTCAGAAACAGAAGCCACATTTTGAGAGGTAGAGTTGGGAGTCTTTATTGGAATGTCGGTGACTGAAGGTAGACTCCTGTCACAAAGACCTGCAGCCCCTCAAATACACTGAACACTGTCAGAAAACTGAGTCATAAGAGCAGGAGAGGAAAGAAAGAGCAGAAAAACACCATCAACAGCAAGACTAACCCCAATGGAGAGCTGAAGTGGGACACCATGGTGACCAGAGGAGAGCCAGGAGACAGGAACAGGAGGTGTGGCATAACGGCATCAGAGCTGGTCCAGGCCTAAATAGTGTCAAGGGCCGGGGGCTGGGTCACAGGAAGTTCAAGGCACAGGACGGGCAGTCCAATGACCTATCACCCAAGTCCTCGGCCCTGCCTCTAGGAATTCAGGCATGCCTATCACCTGAGGGTGGGACTTCCTCCACTATGAAGACAAGATAGAGCCAGTTAAGTCCAATTGCCGATCCTATCTACCACGTGGCCAAGATGGTGCTGGCTAGACCCAGCCTCCCCATTTCACTGGCTTTGAATAAGGAGCCTTCATTTTTCAGTCTCATGAGTAGCTAGGATTATAGGTGTAAGCTACTGGTGCCAGCCTATGTGCATGATTTTTTCTGGTACACACACATTCGGAGCACAGCTATGAGTTATTGTCATTCTTTTTCATTTTTACCATTCTGATGTGTGTGGAGTGATCATCACTGGTGTTAGTGACCTTAGAGAAATGAATCCTGGGCTGGAGGCATGGCTCAAGTAGGAATATGCCTACCTATTCTAAGGTTTCAGAGTCAGCTTGCCAACTAAGCCCCGCCCTTTGTCCCTACCTGTTTACAAGAATCCATTAAGTTTCTATTTCCCCGATGTTAAACTGTTTTCCCAGTGTGACTACAAATTCCTGTGCCAGTTGCAACAGTCTCGCTACACTCCTTCTTGGAATCTGACTTACCCCTCCAATTCCTGTAGTTTGTGTAACACCTTCATAACACCTTCTTCTCAGAACTGACTCTACCTCCCAGATTCCCACAGTCCACACAATGTGACCCATGTGATTGCCCATGTGACCCCTAAAATTTTGTTTAAATTCTGCCCACTTGTCCATTGGAGCTGCCTCCATTTCTGCTTGGAGCAGCCCAACAGGTCTGCCCCCCAATAAACCTTAAGCCTGTATTGGTCACTCACCTCTCATTTCTTACATCCTGGTCTTAACACTTTCCAGGTAGGCCCTGCTTAAGAACTACTTTTATTGATCTTGTTTCAATGAACCAGAGCTAGGAGGTCAAGAGAAAATAGTTTATGAGCATGCCTATCTAATGCCCATACCTGTCTATCTTTTAGCTAGGCAGGGATTTATCTCTATTATCTGATATTTCTATTTATAGTGGGTCTTCCATCCATACTCTATAATTCAGACATCTATAATCCAGGAAATGATCAAAGCTTCCCACCAGCCCCTTACACACTCCAATGTAACCCCAGCTTCTGACATATAATTCTTAACCAGTCCATCATGCTCTTCTCTACCCACTGGCCAGATGTTAATGTCAGAAGTTGTTAGGAATATGATCCAACAACTTCAGGATTGCCTGGAATGCAGGAGACAGGAACTAGCCAAGTCAACCAGTTTTTTCTTTTTTACTTTTTAAATTGTTTTGGTCAGTCATGGAGCTTGAACTCTAGGTCTGGGCACTGTCCCTGAGCTCTTTAGCTTAAGGCTAGTGCTCTACCGCTTGAGCCACAGTGTTACGTCTAGACTTTTCTGTTTATGTGGTGCTGAGGAATTGAACCCAGGGCCTCATGCATGCAAG
This sequence comes from Dipodomys ordii, assembly GCF_000151885.1. Classification (NCBI taxonomy): domain Eukaryota; kingdom Metazoa; phylum Chordata; class Mammalia; order Rodentia; family Heteromyidae; genus Dipodomys; species Dipodomys ordii. Next base: position 7,514,522 of record NW_012267280.1, on the reverse strand, counting down.
GCAAGCACTCTACCACTGAGCCATCTTCCCAGCCCCGTCATAAAATTTTTTCTTTTCTACTCTGAATAGATTGCTGTCCTCCCTTCTGCTGTTTGTAGATCCTCTAATAATGTTTTTTTCTTTTCTTACTGTTTGGCTCCTGCCTTGTAAGACTTCTTTCAGACTTCATCCCAAGATACATATGCACATTCACCATCAAGGAACTCTTACTGGTGCCTTCCTTGGACCAGATGACATTTCCACCTTCTATCCCCAAACTGACGCCCCTGACCAACAGGAAGCAGCTAGAGAACATCTCACCAATCCTCTACCTCTTACTTTTCTTTCCTTTCTTTTTTTTTTTTTTTTTGTCGGCTGTGGGATTTGACCTCTGGGCCTGAGCGCTGTCCCTGAGCTCTTCAGCTCAATGCTAGCATTCTACCACTTGAGGCACAGCACTACTCTGCCTCTTACTTTTATACCTATACATAAAAAAATATGGGAATCTAAGGTCCCAGAGTCAGCTTTACGATCAAGTCCCCGGCCAGTGTTCCCATCTGTTTAGAATCTGTTCTCCCTGCAAATTCCCACATCCATATAATGTGACCCATATGACTTCCCATGTGACTCATGGGACTGCCCCCCAAATTTTGTTTAAATTCCATTCACACCTGTCCAAAGAGGCTGCCTTGGAGCAGCCCAGCAGGTCTGTCCCCCAATAAAGCCTTGAGCTCCTATCAGTCACTCTCTTCTCATTGCTTACACTTAGCAAGCACAAATCCTGAGTTCAAACTCCAGTACCAAACATCAAACAACAACGAAAACTGACTATTGAGAGACCTGGGTTTCTTCCATCAGGAGGACACCCAGCAAGATGATGTGCAGAAATATCTGATACCATGGGGACCCATGTTGTTAGATATTGGGCCCCAAAAGCTCCAAAAGTTAGTGCTGGGCTCCCCAGCCCTTCAACTCCTGAACGTAGCCTTCTTTGTCTTAGTGGCTGAGACCAAGCAGAGGAAGAAAGATGTGGGGCATGAGATGAGAGATTAAACCAGAGGCTGGAAGAGAGGCGGGGCAAGTGTTCAGCTCCCCTCCAAAAAGCACAGATGCCTCCTGTCACCCCAACCTCCAAGACCCCCAAGTAAAGGGGTTTGCCTTTCCTGCCAACAGTCTGTGCATCAGAGCACAGAATGCCTTCCAGGATGACAGTCACCAAAGACCTGCCACTCTGCACGGAAGAAAAAGCAGCACTGGACACAGATGGCCCCAGGTGTGGAGGGAGCAGGGTTCCAGTGCAGAAGAGCGATTGTTGGCCAGGCTGATCGAAATGGCCCGGTCCCTCCACTGACTGACCACACAGGCCCATCCGCATTGGAGAGGAGTCTTGGGTGACTGGGCATGTCTGGTGAGCTTACTTGATTCCTTCCTCATGACAGAGGTTACTGTTCAGTTTTTACTCAAATCCTGGGCTCTTTTTTTTTTTTTTTGGTCGGTTGTGGGTCTTGAATTCTGGGCCTGAGTGCTGTCCCTGAGCTCTTCAGCTCAAGGCAGGCACTCTACCACTTGAGCCACAGTGCCACTTTGGTTTTCTGGTAGTTAATTAGAGATAAGAGTCTCACAGACTTTCCTGCCCGGGCTGGCTTTGAACTGAGATCCTCACATCTCAGCCTCCTGAGTAGCTAGGATTACAGGTGTGACCCACGGGTGCCCGGCTCCTGGACTTTTATCTTCTAAAACCTGCAATATTTTGGAGGCAAATTACCCATCAATTTGCCTTTTTGTCTCCCAAAATGCAATCACAGTCATTCACACATATTTTCTTGCCTTGTACTAAGATAGCTTTGCTGTTCAAGGTCATTTAAGAATTTCATTATCTTGCCCAGATTTCTCTGAGAAGCAAGTTTGTTTTTATTGTTTCTCTTTTTTGTATATTAACTATTTCAGTAATTTTTTTCCTCCCTCCCTCTCTCCCTGCCTCCTCCTTCTTTTGCCAGTATTGGGATTTGAACTCAAGGACCATGCTTGCTCAACTGAGATGACCATTGAGCCATATCTCTAGCCCAGCTTTTTGCTGGTTATTGTGAAGTATCACAGACTTTCATGCCTGGGCAATCCTTCAATCTTACCCTTCTGAAAAGCTAGGAATATAGACATGGGTCACCAGCACTCCGCTGCTATTTCTTTCTTATGTTCTTTCCCTCTCTTTGTACTTATTTTGTTCTCTCTTCCCCATCGGTCTCTTTAATTCCTGCTCTCTGCAAGCCATGTTATCTCTACGCCACAGGCAGGTCTGTGTGTTTGGCCAGATTTTCTGGTTCTGCTCCAAAGAGAACCTGGTCCAAACCACTGAGCCAGTGAGCCTGGTCCACACTCCTGCTCTGAGAACATGCTTTCAATTTTCTGTTGTTTTCTTACTTTGCTCTTGCTATGTTTTCCCTGTGTCTGTCCATGACTCCTTTCTCTCATGGTACCAGGAACCTTCCTCCCTACTCACTGCTGACCAGTAGCCTGGGCTGGGTGACAGCACTGACAAGTTTGGTTTGTCCTCCACACTTGTTTAGAGCTTCCTGAGTCTCCTCAGGGTCTTGTAACAAGGGGTAAGAAATTGGTTTCTCACGGTTGTGGAAGCTGGACATCCAAGGCAAGGCCATATCAAGCTTGGTGCCTAGTGACAGTCCACTGTCTGATTTGCAGATAACTGCCTTCTAAGCCTGTGTGTGTGTGTGTGTGTGTGTGTGTGTGCATGTGCATGCTAGTTATGTGTATGCTTATTGGGTGTGTGTGTTGGGTGTGTGCATGTGTTGGGTGGGCATATGTATGCATGTGTTGATGTATGTGTGCATGTGATGGGTATGTGTATAGCCTGTGTGTGCATGTGTTGGAGTGTTTGTGTGTGTGCATATTGGGGGTGAACCAGCTGTTTGGGAACTCTTTTATAAGAGAATTAATCAGGTCATGAAGCCCCTGTATTCATAACTAATCTCTTCCAGAGGGTTCCCTCTTAAACACTAGCACAGCAGGGGTTAGGGTTTGACATGTGCAATCTAGAGATGCACAAACAGTCCATGGCAAAGGCAGAGCACCAAAGCTATGGTGGCCTCACAACTGAGCCAGGATACAACCCCTTTGCCCTTCAAAGACTGAGGATTCTTCCTTAAATGTTTAAGAGAAGTCACAAGCTAAAATTCTGTCACCAGTAAGTTCTATTTTTTAGGACCTCATTGGTTTCATCAAAATCTTTAATAATTATCTTTTTTTTTTTTGGGTCCGGTCATGGGGCCTGAACTCTGGGCCTGGGCGCTGTCCCTCAGTTCTTCAGCTCAAGGCTAGTGCTCTACCACTTGAGCCACAGCGCCACTTCCGGCTTTTTTCTTTTTGCTTATGTGGTGCTAAGGAATCGAACCCAGGGCCTCTTGCATGCAAGGCAAGCGCTCTACCACTGAGCCACCTTCTCAGCCCTTTAATAATTATCATACATTTCTCATAATATCCTCTTACTGCCATGTTAAGCTTTATTATCTTTACATAGTTGTACAAAGGAATTGCCATTTGGCAAAGCAGTTAATGAGCACAATGTATCTTGATCAATGTTACCCCTTTCAACCTTCTCACCCACCTCTTCCTCACTCATCCTAATTTTGTAGGAAATACTTGACTGCATCCTTCCCTTCTCTTCTTCATTTGTTCACCTTTGATTTAGCCTTTCTAAGGAATCACACTGTACTCTCCCCTGAATCTACCAAATTTCAGTTAATACATTTCTGTCCTCTTGCATGCCTCTCAAAGAATTTACTTATATAGTTATAAAATAACTCTAGCTTCCATATATAAGGAAAAAAATGTAACCTTTGTGTCTCTGGGCCTGACTTCACCTAATTTTTTTCCAGTCTTTCCATTTCTGTGCAAATGATACAATATCATTTTTTCTAATGGATGAATGGAATTCCATTGTATATCTTTACCACATTTTTTGGGGGGGGGTCCAGTCTTGGGGCCTGAACTCTGGGCCTGGGCATTGTCTCTTCAGCTCAAGGCTAGCGCTCTACCACTTGAGCCACAGCACCACTTCTGGCTTTTTTTTCTTTTTGCTTATGTGGTGCTGAGGAATGGAACCCAGAGCCTCAGGCATGCAAGGCAAGTGCTCTACCACCGAGCCACCTTCCCAGCCCCTATACCACATTTTCTTGATCTATTTGTCCTTGTGAGGCATCTGGGCCTTAACTAGTGTGAATAGTGCTGCATCTTATTGACATTTTTAACTTTGCAGAACTTAGAGTAATACCTTCCTTCTTTGGCTTGAAATTCTCTGTCTCTCTGTCTCTCTCTCTCTCTCCTCTCTACTCATCTCTTTTGCCAAAAGCTTATTATTTTGCTAGACTTCTCTGAGGTCCCAGTTTGGGTTTTATTGACTCTCTTTATTGTGTGTTAACCACTTCATTAATTCTGCTGTGGTCTTTCTTATGCTCTTCCAGATAGTGTCTCTGTATTTATTTTGTGGTTTTGTTTCCAGTCTCGGGTCCCTGGCTGCCAGCCTGGCTGTTCTGTGAGCTGTGTTATCTCTCCCATGCCACAGGCAGGGTTTGCCACATTGGCCAGCTTTTCTGGTTGGACTCCACGGGGGACCTGGTCCCAGTCACCCAGCTGGTCATTCCTGGAAGCACAGACTCCTCACTCCTGGTCCCACTTGTTTCTGTCTGCTGCCTGTACTCAGTGTGCAACAAAACACAGAAGGAAGGTGGTGTGGACATGTGCGATGGAGCTGACATGTGTGACAGAATGGACCGCAGAGTGAAGGAAGGTAGGGTGGATGCGTGTGACAGAGTGGATGTGTGTGATGGAATGACCCGAAGAGGGACTTGGAACTGCCATCTTGCAGCTCATTTTCGAAGTGCTAGCATGCTCAGAGCTTGTGGGCCTCTTTCTGGGAGCTTCCCCAGGCCAGTCTCCACAAAAAGCCCACTTCCTATCACACCTCCTCTGTGAAGACCTCAGGCTTGCTTCCAGATGCAATGGGTGTGTAGGGGCTGGCTGTATAAGGTCTGGGTGTGCACACTGTCATGTTTTTGCTGGGCTGAGGGTATGTTGAGAAAACAACTTAGTATTATACATTGTCTAGCAAGCTCAGACATAAAACACTGAAACTTCTCTTCAAGAAATGAAACTTTTTGTCATTCAAAATAATGCCTAAAATCAGAAGATTGGAATCATTCATAAGCACTGACTGAGGTTGGGTCTTATTCAAGCCCTATTCAGATCACAGTGCTCCTGCTGCCATTCACTCCCCTCTGAGGATGGGCCAGCCTTGGGGCTTGCTCAGGATCAGAGTTGGAGATGCTGAAGAGATTCTCCCAGTCCGCCTGACTTCACATCAGGAAGAACTTGAGAAGAAATTTAGGAACAACCATCACAATTGCAAAAGCAACTTTCAGTTCAGTTTTCTGCCTTGAAACAGTTGCACCACTCCCCAGACCGGAGTCCTAGGCATGGGGCATTTTTTTCTTTTCTTTTCTTTCCTTTCTTTCTTTTCTTTTCCTTCCTCCCTCCCTCCCTCTCTCCTCCCTCTCTCCTTCCTATCTTCCTTCCCCTTCCTTCCTTCCTTCCTTCCTTCCTTCCTTCCTTCCTTCCTTCCTTCCTTCCTTTCTTTCTTTCTTTCTTTCTTTCTTTCTTTCTTTCTTTCTT
>NW_012267280.1:7475499-7508756 GCF_000151885.1 Dipodomys ordii | reverse complement strand
TTCTGGTGGCTCATTGGAGATAAGAGTCTCTCAGACTTTCTTGCTTGGGCTGGCTTTGAACCACGATTTTCAGATCTCAGCCTCCTGGATAGCTAGGATTACAGGCGTGAGTCACTGATGCCTGGCTGGGGCATTCTTTATATTAGAAAGCAACAAGGCACAATCTAGACGTCCCTTCAGTGAGGGCCTGGCAAGGAAACTCCCAGCACACATGCTCTGGAATGCTGCTCATCAAGAACGAGGAGGGTCTGCCTGCCCTGATGTCGACAGCCATGAGGAAGAGAAAAACTAGGGAAGATGGTGTGCGCCACCCCACGAGAGGCTGGAGTTGGAGAGCCGCGGGGCACCAAGCAGCCCCATCCTGCTGTCCACCCCAGAGCCCACCCGCAAGCGTGTACAGCGTGTCCATCACAAGACACCACAGGGGAAAAACCTGAATGCCCATCAGCTGGTGAGTGCACAGATGAGCGGTCGGTTGCTGGGCCTGGGGTGTGGCTCGCCAGTGAACAGGAGTGGAGCACTCGATCACATTGTAACACAGAGGAGCCCCGAAATTGGTGTGCCCAGTGAGAGGTGCCATTCTCCCAGACAGGGATGCCCAGAAGACAGGAAGCAGGTGACTGCCAGGGACTGGACTGGGAGGTGAACGGGAATGAGGGCTTCGGATGGGGGACGGGAGTCTTTGGGGGAGATCACACATGGTGATGTATAACTCTCTGCAGTAAAAGTCACAAAATCAATCTAAAATGACAGACTGTATGACGCGTGAATTCTGTGTCAGCACAGCTGCCATGTAAGGGCAGTACGCAGGACTTTGTGTCAGGTTTGTGTGATGATGCGGTGGAGGGCATGTTCTCTGGGGTGGGGTTCTCCAAGGGACCCCTCTGTTCTCAGACATCCTATCCTCGATCACTTCCTTGTATGGTGCCCTGCTTGCATCTGTTATCAGTATATATTACTTACAAAAGTAATTTTCTTACAAAACAAAGGAAGAAGTTGAGGAAAGGAAGAAAGCTTGTCCTGTAAGGACTAAGGCCTGACAGTAGAAGTCAGGTGACACCAGATTCCTTTGTCAACTTCATGACAAGTTAGACACATCCCCATGGAAAAGCACCACCAGAGGTGAGGAAAATGTAATTAAAAACCAAACACCAGTCCCCAAGATCTGCCACAGAGCAGAAGAGAAAGAAGAGCGTGTTTTTCAATGAGTGGCACCAGGATCCTCAGCACCGGGCTCTGGTGGAGGTAGGCCGGACTCCCCACCACCACACACACACACAGGTGTGGCATAGGGCTTCTGTCCACAGACATGGTGGGCAGTTCCAAGGCAACCCAGCAGACCTGGCCAGCCTGCATTCCCTGGTAATAGGAGTGGCATCTCTGAAGACTGAAGGTTAGGACCAGCTGCTCCCTGCCCACAGAGCCAGGTCATCTTCCTTCAAAGACACAGCTGTTCCCATATCCTTGAAGGGTGAAAACCCCAGAAATGCACCTGGATTGTAATATGGAGAGAGGCATATTCAAATCTGAAAAAGATTTCTACTTATCGCAAGGAAATAAAGAATTTACAATAACAACTTTCCTAAAGACAGTGCTCTAAAAGAGATGGAGGAATCTTTTTTCCTTTTCATATCAGGGACACTTTTCAGTCTCATTTGTTTTGAATTACCATTGCACCACAAAGGCTGTGTGAGAATCAACTGCACCAAGTTTCCTGAATGGCCCACATCCCTTGCCCTGCTCCTACCTTGTGGGACCCAAATTCCTGTTCTCTTATGGGTGGCAATTTTGCACACACACACACACACACACACACACACACAGAGACACTTATTGACACTGAGTTGAGTTGATGTGCTCTGTCCTTTCCCCTTCTAGAATTTTTTTTTGCAGATTTAATCACACCAATGACAAAGAAGTATGAACACAAAATGTTCACTAAGTTATGTTGAAATGGCTTGTTGTAGAAGTTTTAGTTAGGCACACACAGAGGAGAAAGCAACTATGACTTTGCAGGTGCCACACACCAGCTGTGGACAGTTGGTCGTGGCTGCTCTTCTACCTCACTCCCTTCTGGCTACTGGGTGCTATTCTAAAACAAGTCCAAAGTTCACACCTTTTATCCTTACCTGTTTAAAAAAAATGAGAACTAGAGATAGCATGGAGTCATCAAACCTAAATAAAACAGCAACTATTCCTGAGTAATTAAGTGGCCAAACTGTTTGAATTTCTTTTTTTTTTTTGGTCTGTCATGGGGCTTGAACTCTTGGCTTGAGTGCTGTCCTTGCAATCTTAGCGCTCTACTGCTTGAGCCACAGTGCTACCTCCAGTTTTCTAGTGGTTTATTGGAGATAAAAGACTCACACCCTTTCTTGCCCAGGCTGACTTTGAACCATGATCCTCAGATCTCAGCCTCCTGGGTAGCTAGGATTACAGGCATGCGCACTGGTGCCCAGCTTGTTTGAATTTTTATTTCCACTCCTTGAATGGAAAAATGTGAACACTTGATAATATTTTTCTTTAGATTAAAAAATAATGAAATGTCACGGGTAATTAAGCCTCCTGTTGACTTTCCCTGTCTCTCCTTAAAGGTCATCTCCCTGATGGACCCCATGTATGCATGCTTCTGCTTCCAGTCAGTGTGGTTAGGGTTCAACCACATCAGCTCACACAGCCACACATCAGCACGCATGGCCACACGGAACATCACAGTGATGCATCTTCCTCAGGTGTATGCAGATGCTTGTGTCAGGGCACTGACCGCACACATCTCTGTAAATAGCTTTCTTGTCCACTTCCCTTCTTTTCAATGGGCCTTGTGGACAATCCAGACTTGGTTATGACAGTCTGTGACCTTTAATTCTGGAGCATAGGTCATCATATTCAATATGTTTTCTGATTTGTTCAGATTTCAGTCTACCATCTTGTTAGCTGTTTTCATCTTTTCCTCTTGTCTTCTATGACATTTATCATTGTTATTTTAATTCATCTCCACTGTAACTTATTTATAAGCCTTTTGAAAAGTGCTTTGGTGGTCGCCCTCAGGTTTACATTATACATATCTAACCAGTTACAGGGTGTGCTCAGGTAGGAGTACACAGCTCTGCAAGGGTCACAGCAGGTTTGTGTTGGTGGTGGGATACTGCTCTCTGTGGATAATAGTGCTGAGGTTTCCATTTCCTGCAGCCAGAACATGTTCTGGACAGGGGCCCTGAGGACTGACCACACCCGTCCAGCAGTGGATGTCTAGGTTCATTGCATGCTCTAACTCTAACTTCTAACTCTTGACTCTTGGTCATCAGCCAAAAAGAGTTTTTTGGAAGCCGTGTGCCATTAGATCACGTGGGTGATCTGCAGGCTTGCATTTGCCACACAGAATACCATATGCACAGGTTCCAGGACTCAATGTGGAGATGTATTTGGTGACATACTTGGGCAGAGTGTGGTGTCAACCACAGATGTCAGAGTCTGTCTGGAGAACTCTATTAGTATTTCTGTGATGGACATCCATGGGTCATGAGTTCTTTTGATTCTTGCTCATTTCTTGTTCCTGTTGAAGGATATTTTTCCTGGGTGTAAAATTCTAAATATATATGTATAATATATATATATATTGGTCATGGGGCTCAAACTCAGGGCTTAGGCACTGTCCCTGAGCTCTTTTTGCTCAAGGCTAGTGCTCTACCACTTTGAGCCGCAGCTCCACTTCCAGTTTTCTGGTGGTTAATTAGAGATACGGAAGTCTCACTGACTTTCCTGGCTGGGCTGGCTTTGAACCATGACCCTCAGATCTCAGCCTCCCAAGTAGCTAGGATTACAGGCGTGAGCCACCAGCATCCGGCTGTTTATATTTTTTGTTCTCTTAGTATTAAAAAGCTGTTATTCCATTGTCCACTGGTATTAATGGTGCTTGGTGAAATGTCTGCTGTAAGTCCTCTGCATGCTTTGCTTTGCTCATTTCTCCTGACTCCTCTCAGAGAAAACTGGTTTATAATAGCCTAAGTTGTATTAAATCATTTTTTGGTGTTTTCTGAGCTTCTCAGATCTGAAATTTGCCACCAGTCATTTACTTTGGACTATTCTCAGCTATTATTTAGTGAAACTTTCTCCTGCTCTGTTTTCCCTTTCACTCCCATGTTGGTAAGCTCACTGATTCTTTCCTTGTCTGGTCTACTGGGTGTAAGGTCCGCTCCTGGATGGCTAGCAGACTTCACCCTCCTCGCAGCAAAGTCTCCACCCAGTACCTGCATTACCTAGGCAACTGGGACACCTGGAAGAGGTCACATCTGCATCCGCTGAGGTCACATCTGAATTTGATGTGGCCACACCTTTCTCCGCCCATACCCTAGATAAGGCCTAGCCCAGGCCCAGATGCTCTCTCGCTGCTCTTTTCTAGCTCTCTCTGTTCTCTCTCTGCTCTCTCTGCTCTTTTCTAGCTCTTTCCTCTCTCTTTCCTTTCTTTCCCAGCTCTCTCTCATTCCCAGGCCTTTCCCAGCCACATGGAGTGCCAACCTTGCCTGGTCCCAGCAGGTCTACTGAATAAACCTACCCCTTACCTGAATACCACGTGAGTGCTGCTGTTCTTACTCGGCTACCTCTCTCTCTGCTCTTGTCTAGCTCTTCTCAAGCTCTTTTCTCTCTCTTTCCTCTCTCTTTTCCCAGCTCTCTCTCTTTCCTAGGCCTTTCCCAGCCGCGTGGTGTGCCAACCTTGCCTGGTCCCAGCAGGTCTACTGAATAAACCTACCCCTTACCTGAATACCACGTGCGTGCTGCTGTTCTTACTTGGCTACCTCTTTTTAAAAACCTAACACAGGGCAGTCCTCAAAGGCACTCCTCTCCACTTCTGTGTACCTGGTGTTGCCAGAGGGTTGGGTCCTGTCGTTTCTGCCACCTCATGTGTGGCACAAGAATCTCACCAACGCTTGCTCCTCAGTCATCTGTCCTCAGCCTTGTGCTGTTGCCATACATTTTATTTTACATTTTATCTTACATTTAATGTATTATGTAAGCTCACATACTTGCTAACATGTAGTTTGAACAAGCATGGTAAAAAAATAAGCACATAAATTTAAACAAATTTGAAGACCAATTTTAATCCCTGAGCATGTATTGTACAGCTGGGTTGACATGGAGAAGCTCTGTCACGTCCATGCTTGTTCAGTTGTGTTTAAATCAACACGTGCTCTGCTGCGTGTTCTCCTTCCCTTCCCTTTATGAAAATCTCCCTCCCAAAAGCAAATGATGCAAAAAAAAAAAAGATAAAGTTAGGGCGACCCAGCAATCCTCTCAAGCCACAAAGGCACATAATATGCTTAATTGATAAAGTGAAAACATGAGATCTGTTATAAGGAGATACTTTTAGTGGAAGTTGGGCAGCACTGTGCCCAGTACTTACCTCCTTGCACCCTGAGCTCCTGTGGTTTTTCTCCTTGGGATCATATACCTGCAGATACCTTGGGTCAAATCAGATACCTTCTGCAGTATTAGACATAACAGGTACTGGTGGCTCACACCTATAATCCTAGCTACTCAGGAGGCTGAGATCTAAGGATTGTGGTTCAAAGCCAGACTGTGAACAGGAAAGTCTGTGTGATTCTTATCTCCAATTAACCACCCAAAACCAGAAGTGGTGCTGTGGCTCAACATGGTAGATAGCTGCCCTTGAGCAAAAAGAGCTCAGAGACAGTGCCCAGGCCCTGAGTTCAAGCCCCATGACCAACGAAATTTGCCCCTCCCTTGCAAAAAAAAAACCAACAATCCAGACTGACTGGCCTAAACACTAGACATTTATTCCTTACCACTCTGGAGGCTGGAAGTCCAAGATTGCTGTGCCACTGGCCCTGCCCTGGTGAGAACCTCCTTTCTCCCTCACTGGCCCTGTCCCTCCTCCTCACTTGTAGGTGGACAACTTCTCCCATATCTCACATCGTATCTGGGTTGTGTCTGAACTTGGTTCCTGAGCTGCTTTGCCTTTGGGGTGGTCCTGTTTTTCTTCCCTTGGTGTGTCATGCATTGGTGTCACATACCAGGCATCATGAATCGGATAGTGAAAACTGAGAAGATGCAGCGTTTGGAAGTAAGCAGGAGTTTGGGTTGGCAGCTCACATTATCCAGCCTGGAGCCAGGCTGAGTCTGAGGCCTGTGCTACTCTGACTCCTTACCACTCCATGTGTCTCTCTTTGGGCTGTGCTTGCACAAGGTTTCTCTTTGGTCCATGCTTGGCTTTTGACTGTCATGGGTGTGGTGGGTGGCCTGGACCGGGGAGGTTCAGCTGCTTTCCCAAGGCATCCTGATGTCTTATCTTGTCCCTACCCCTCATGCAGTAGGTTTTGTGTCCCAGTCCTGGGGCTTGAACTCAGGGCTGGGGCTCTGTCTCTGAGATTTTTTGGTCAAGGCTAGTGTTCTACCACTTGAGCCATTGCTCTACTTCTGGTAGTTTTTTTTTTAATTTATTGGAGATAAGAGCTCATAGATATTCCTTCCCCAGACTGCTTTGAGCCACAGCCAGATCCTCAGAGCTCAGCCTCTTGAGTAGCACGGATTACAGGTAGAAGCCACTAGTGACTGGCATGGTAAGCTTTCTTGAATGCTTTAAGGACAAGTTTCTGAGTGTTGGGGTCCTTGGTCAGTACCGTGTCACCTCCTGAGCTGGGCCCTACCGCTGCTCTAGTGATGCTAGTCAGCTGAAGAGGGGCCCATCACCTCCCATTCTGGTTATACTCAGTGTCAGCACCCTGCTCACCACTCCCCTGGCTTCCTCAGGGGCCAGGAAGGTGACCTAAAAAGGCGAGAGCAGCCTGTGTGTGGTCCCAGGGGTTTCCTGTCCTTTCCACCAGTCTGAATTCAGCCTCTACCACTTTGCCATTCTCAGTGTCAGCCACCACCTGTCTGTCCTGCCTTCCTGCAGCCGGTCTCTCCTCAGATCTCCAGAGAACAGCTTGTCCAGTGACCGTGGCTCTCTGGAAGCTTCTGCAGGAGCTGTGAGCTGTACTTTGCCATCTTTCTTCTGGGAAGGATCAGGCAATGCTGTCCACATATCCATGCCTGACAGTGGAAATTGGAAGAGTATTCAGTTTTTGAAATCCATTCATGCTTTCCAGCAGCTCTGTAGACAAACTTGTTCATGTTTTTTTGTTGTTGTTCATGTTTAAAATAAACAAAACTATGCTGAGATTTTACAAAATACCTGTTTGGCATTGCATTTATGATTATGTGATGGTAGGCTCTTATTTCTTTAATGTTATTTGCACACAATTCTGTGTCTAGACTGTGGGCATTGATTAGTGTACACTCCATCATCTGAGGGATGGGTTTTATGACAAATACATATATATATATATATATATATAATTTTTTTTTTGTCAGTCATGGGCCCTGAACTCCGGGCCTGGGCACTGTCTCTCAGCTCTTCAGCTCAAGGCTAGCTCTCTATCACTTGAGCCACAGCGCCACTCCTGGCTTTTTCTGCTTATGTGGTGCTGAGGAATCGAACCCAGGGCTTCATGCATACAAGGCAAGCATTCTACCACTGAGCCACCTTCCCAGCCTGCATTTATATTTTTATCATTAGTTCCTAGCCCACTTCCCAAATGACTACCCAAATTTATATTACTACTAACAATGTATGAATTAACCAGCAAAAAGCCAGAAGTGGCTCATGTGGTAGAGCAGGCCCTGAGTTTAAGCCTCAAGATTGGTACTGGTAGCTTTTACCAGTAATCCTAGCTATTTATGAGGTTTAAAAACAATCTAGGCACAAAATTCCAGGAGACTCTTATCTCCAGTTTACTAGCAAACAGTCATGAGTGAGGTGTGGCTCAAATGGTAGAATGCTAGCCTTGAGCAAAAAAGCCAAGTAAAAATTTAAGAGGGCCAGGTGCTGGCAGCTCATGCCTGTCATCCTAGCTACTTGGGAGGCTAAAATCTGAGGATCATGGTTCAAAGCCAGCCCGGGCAGGAAAGTCTGTGAGTCTCTTATTTCCAATTAATCACCAAAAAGCCAGAGGTGGAGCTGTGGCTCAAGTTATAGAGTTCTAGCTTTGAGCTGAAGAGCTCAGGGACAGCATCTGGGCTGAATTCAAGCCCCATGATCATCATCATCAACAACAAAAAAGCTCAGGGAAAGTGCCTAAGCCCCAAGTTCAAGCTCCAGGACTGGCACAAAAAATATATAAAGGGCTGGGCGCCAGTGGCTCATACCTGTAATCCTACCTACTCAGGAGGCTGAGAGCTGAGGATTATGGTTCAAAGCCAGCCTGCCTGGGCAGGAAAGTCTCCATGAGACTCTTATTTCCAATTAATCACTCAAAAAATGTAAGTGACACTGTAGCTCAAATGGTAGAGCACTAGCCTTGAGCACAAAGAGGCCCAGGGACAGCGCCCAGACCCTGAATTCAAGCCCCACAACTGACAAAAAATAAATCCATAAAACAAAAAAAAATGTGTGTGTGTGTGTGTGTGTGTGTGTGTGTGTGTGTGTAAGAGTATGAGGTCTTGAGTGCAAGTCGAGGTACCGGCACACACACAAAAGAAAGGAAGGAAGATAGAAAGAAAGAAAGGAAATATAAACATTGAAGAGATACGATAATCATGATTTGGACATACATAGCATGTCAGAACATTGCCTGGTACATTATACATACATATGACTTTCATGAATCAGTTGGAAAAAGTCACGTGTATATTCTAGCTACTTAAATTAGCGAGTTATTTAAAGTAACAATGACAGGATGAGCAGTCTGTGGTCTGGTCTGGTTTAGAGTGAGGTTGTGGGGGCACCTGCAAGCGGGTGGAGCCAGACAGCCACATCTAGCCCACCATGAATGATGTGACCCCACAGTGCTCTGGCTGGCTGCATCTGGGCGAGGGAGCCCGGCTATCCCGAGCTCATCCTGCGCGCTTCACTGGCTCATGCTCAGGAAAGTGTGGAGCCATGTGCATGGAAGCGCAGAATACAAGCCTTTCTGTTTCCAGTGTGTTGGCAGAAGGACCAAGTGGCCTGGGATTTATGAAGCATCACGCTGCGCTTGCCAGGAAAGGAAAACCCATTGGCTCAGCTAGACTTTGAAATGTACTATTGGGTCACTGAGTAAAAGCAGATGTTGTTTCCTGTTACAGAAATGAGCTATTAGATCGTGTACGGTGTACGGCGGCCCACATCCCTTGTCCTCTCTCCACAATCAGACTGGCAAGGAAGAAGGCAAAGGAGAACTCCTACCTCAGCTCCTCGGCATGGTGCCCCAGGAGAAGCAAACAGGACTGTGTCCTGTTAAGCTGGGTCTCATTACTGTCTCTTCCCTTCCTGTGGAAGGCCAGCGCAGAGCCTCCCACTTCTCCACCGTGTGTTCGGGGCTGGCTCTGGGTGACCTTGCTTCTCATCAGAAGGAATGGCAGTTGGGTCTTGGGCTGCTCGCTGCTGGGTGTGCTCCTTCCTGGGCCCGCTGCGTGATATTTCCCACGTGGGAAGGCAGCATTTTCCTCTCTGCCTGCTGTGCAATCGCTGATGCTGGAAACACCTCAGTTTGCGCCCATCTGGAGCTGGAAACCCCATGGCTGGACCAGCCCTGGCTCAGTGCCACTGTGGACAAGCTCACCCCGCAGGCCTCGTCCACCCAGCCCTGCTCCTGCACGCTGCCATCGCCCCTCCCTGTCCCCCGCTTCTCCTCCACCCTCAGTTGGTCGACTCAGTTATGGCTCCAGAGGGCTTTCTACTCAAAATTGTAATTCTTTGCCATTCTAACAAAACTGCTCCACAATAAACCATGGGACACATCTTAACACCCTCTGGCCACTTGAGTTGTATGTGTGTATGTGTGTGTGTGAGAGAGAGAGACAGAGAGAAAGAGAGAGAGAGAGAGAGAGGAGAGGGAGGCAGAGAGAGAGAGAGAGAGGAGAGAGAGAAAGAGAGAGGGAGGGAGCATCTGTATGTACATGTGCATGTGCATGCCAGCCTAGTGAACTCAGGCCTGGACACTGTCCCTGAGCTTTTTTGCCAAAGCTCTGCTTCCGACTATTTTGGTGCTTAACTGGGGATAAGAGTATCACAAACTTTTCTGTCCAGGCTGGCTTGAATCAACAATCCAGAGTGGATTACAGGTGGGAGAGGCTGTCTTTCAGCACCTGGAGACTGATTTATGAGGCATTGACCCAAGGCAAGGGTGGGTCTTTTCAAAGTGCAGGAGTGTATACTGCTCCCGCCGCTCTGCGTGCGGCTCCTACAACCCCAGGGGAGTTGAAAAGGGTGCCATGGGTGCCTCAGTCTCCTTAGCAGCTAGGAGAGAGAGAAGTCAAGAAGAAAATCCTGCAAAGGAAACGGAAGCCCAAGCCAGGCTTTGTCTGTGCAGTACACAGCTCTGTACCTGTCAGCACAGCCCGTCCTGTGCCCGGCCAGCTCTGCTAGGAAGGCCCTCTGCCGAACAGGACCCAGCTCAGCTCTGAAATCATGGCTCCAAAGGCATAGGACATGCCCCAGAGCAATGTCCTAGAGGAAGCACATCCTGACCGCCTCCTCTGTGCGTGGTCAGCACAAGGGGGACCACCCCAAGGGACAGTTCATCCGTGTGTAACGCACCCTGGTCGGACCTCGACCCATTTTGGTGCATCTATTTTACGAGACTTAATTATCTGGGTTTGAGGCAATACAAAGTTGTCTTGTAAAGTCAAAAGTTGTCTTAGAAAGAATCCTGCCCCCACCCCCAATCACCCTGCTGGCCATTTCAGTGAAGCAAACCTGAGCAAATGGAAGGTAGAAAAGTGCTATTTTTGGATATCGGGTCTCATTACTTAGCCTAGGCTGGTCTGGAACTTTCCATCTGCCTCCCTCCACCTCCTAAGTGCTGGAATTGCAGGTATACCTCACCATACCTGGCTTGGACAAGGTGGTACTTGTACTTTCACTGCAAAGGTTTGTTGGTCACTCAGCAGGCTAAAAACTGATGTGTAAGCAAATCTGACAAGAAGCCTGCAAAACTCAGAATGATCAAGCTTGAATTGTGGATGTACATGCCCAATCACTGAGAACTGCCCACATGGGAAGTCTATGTGTGTCTTGGATTATTAGCTACTAGTGTGAAATGATTAAGATGAGGGAGACACTTGAGGACTAAACACTTGAAGATAAACCCTGAGCTGATAGTGCATGCTTTTAATCCTAGCTACTTGGGAGGTAGAAGAAGAAAGATGGAGCGTTCAAGACCTTCTCAGCCACGTTAGCAAGGCTCTATCTCAAAACGAAAGACCAGGAGATGTGTGCCAAATGATAGAGCACTTGCCTATCCAGATGTACTGAAAAGTGGAGGAGGAAGAAGAAAAGGAGGAGGTGGAGAAGAAAGAGAAGGAGGGACAAAGTTGGGAGCCCCGCCCCCGCCGCGCGCTGCCCCTTCCTCTGGCCCCCTCAGCTCGGCCACCCGCCGCCTCTCGTGTTGCTGAGGTGAAGAAGGTGGTTCAGCAGCTCCGGATGGAGGCCAGGCTCAACTGTGTGAAGGTTTCTCAGGCAGCTGCAGACTTGAAACAATTCTGTCTGCAGAATGCTCAACATGATTCACTGCTGACTAGAGTGTCTTCAAGTACAAATCCCTTCAGACCCCAGAAAGTCTGCTCCTTTTTGTAGTCTAGTAAATCTTTCAAAGGATCTCCAGACTATTTCCTATGAACCAGTGAATATTCAAGAGAGAGAAAGTTGAAGCCTGTACAGAACCTTCTCTGTAACACACGTGCCATAAAATACCAACTTCTACTTAATGTCAGTCCTTAACATCTACCTCTCTGAATTTTCATGAATTTCTATTTCACAAAGTTAACTGTTTTATATACACTGGCAATGGCATACAATAAAATAATGTAAAAAAAGAAAGAAAGAAAGAGAAGGAGGAGCAGGAGGAGTTGAAGCTTTTTTTTTCTCACCATTTTTGGGAACCTAAATAACAGCATATTATAAAAATTCACTAAATGTTCAATAAATTTCTAGAAGCCTCCTTTGGATTTTGTGACTTAGTAGCAATTTTAGTCAAATGCCATTGAGGAAACACGTCCATCAGTGGGTCAAATAGCTGAAATACAAACAGAGCAGCAGGGTGGCAGATGGTAAGGTGTTCCTCTATCATAAGTCGAGGCTGGAGCTGCGAGCCCGTGGGATATGAGCCTGTGGGCTGCGGCTTAGAACATACCACAACGCTGGGGCCCCAGCCATCAGGTGGAACTGTACATGCTCCTTTCCAACTTCCTATTTTAACCTAATTTCCAACTTCCTGAAAAACAGCAGAGCTGGAGCATGCACAGGTCCTTCCCCTGCCACTCCCCAGGCCCACTCACCCAGATGCTTTCCTAGGGTTCACCAGCCTCTCATGTCTGGTGATGCTCACCTTGATGCGAGGCACGGCTCTGCCGTCCCGGGTCTCCGTGAGCATGCTACGCCATCTCCTGATGAGGAGGTGTCTTGTGGAGAGACACCCGAGACTCTGCAGATACCTGGT
This sequence comes from Dipodomys ordii, assembly GCF_000151885.1. Classification (NCBI taxonomy): domain Eukaryota; kingdom Metazoa; phylum Chordata; class Mammalia; order Rodentia; family Heteromyidae; genus Dipodomys; species Dipodomys ordii. The sequence goes on along the minus strand of NW_012267280.1, from coordinate 7,496,286 downwards.
TTGTGATCATAGCACACGTGTGTTCTGTGTGTCTCCGCTCCTGGTATTTGCTGTCTTCTGTTTCGGAATTTAATTTTAAAGAGATGTATTTCCCAATGGGGGAATCTAAAGGCAGATGTATCATAGAATGTATAATCTTAATAATAAGCAGCTTCTAAATAAAAATGTATGATGGAAAAAAACTTTAACCAATCTCATAAGACGAAGGAAAGCAGGAGAGCCGGCCTGGGTGACAGATTCCAATTCCTGAGAGAGTTCAGCAAGCTGAGCCAGAGTCCGCAATGCCGGGACGCCCTCTCTCAGTGCAGTCATGCTGGCTGCAAGATAAAAGCAGGCAGGAAGTGATGGAAGGAGCCGGGTGCCAGTGGCTCATACCTGTAATCCTCAGAGATGAGATCTGAGATCACACCTGTAATCCTCAGGAGGCCAAATTCTGAGGACCATGGTTCAAAGCCAGCCAGGGCAAGAAAGTCCATAAGACTCTTATCCCCATTAATTACCAAAAAAAGCTGGAAGTGGAGTGATGGCTCAAGTGGTAGAGTGACCAGCCTTGTGCAGGGACAGTGCTCAGATCCTGAGTTCAAACCCCAGGACCAGCACAGGAAAAGAAAGAAGGGAAGGGTGAAAGGAAGGAAGAAAAACATAGAACACTTAGGAATGAGAATGATTACAAAAATCATGTACAACACAGAGTTTTTGTGATTAAATTTTAGCAAGGAAGTCACAGAGCTATAAGGTTATAACTTACATAGTTGTTTAAAACCTGTGACCTATCATTGGGAAAACAAACAGCTGACAGGTGCACACTTCTTAACAAACACTTTAAAAATAACAATAAACATTGCTAATTTGTACATAACAGGATCAAGGTGGCTTCCCCCCCAAAATGAGTAAGAAATCAACATCTTTTCAAAAGAAACAAGAGAACTTTTTGATAACAGATGGACTAAAGTGTTTACTGTTGCCCAAAATAGTGTATGTTACTAAGGAGAATGCTCCTGAGTGTATATTTTAAAAAAACAACAGACATCATTTTCTATCTTATTTCACAATAGTTCAACAATGGTGGGTTATATTTCCATTTGTTGGATACCACAATGCAATATGTGTGTGTGTGTGTGTGAGAGAGAGAGAGAGAGAGAGACAGAGAGAGAGAGAGAGAGAGAGAGAGAGAGAGAGAGAGAGAGAGAGAGCTGGTACTGGAGCTTGAACTTAGCCTAGGTGCTGTCCCTTAGGTTTTTCTCTCAAGCCGGGTGATCTACCACTTGGCCATAGCTCTACTTCCTTGCATGTTTTATAATACATATCACGAGCTGGATACTAGCACATACAGCTACTTTATAAGTGTGCGTCTGTGTGTTGGGAGTTTTGTTCATGTATTTTCACTACTGGGTGTGTGGGAGCATGCTCAGAGACCTCTGGTTGAAGGTGGCAAGCCCAAGTGAATTCATATGTATATTCCCAGGCTTGATTCTCCCAGCAGTGTGGTAAGCAGTATTTGTATGACACTAGTAGATACAGTTTTGAGCTCAGGAAAATGTGAGAAGCGAGGAGTTAGGAATAAGTTGTGGTTGCAGACAGAGCTGAGCGGGAAATGTCAGGCCCGCAAGCTGTGGTCCTGACTTAGGGGAAACTGTCCTCTGGACAGGCGAAGCTCTAAAGTGGACTAAATTCATCCTTAACTCTTCCAGGAAACTTGTTCCCTGTGCAGGGCCTGAACTGAGATTGGTGTGTGCAGAACTGGTGTGTGGCAGGGTGAGGTAACCTGGTGTCCACCCAAAGCCGCCTCTCCTCTGAGGCAAAGCCACTGTGACCCCACATGGGCTACTTTGTTCCTTTCATCATCATGACCTGTCTCTGGAGCTCTCTTACACACGCTGGCTGACCCCTGACGTTGGGGAGCCCTTCTCTGTGTTACGTTCCCTTCTTCTGCAGTCATAGGACTGCATAGTCGCTTGTCAGACCTGATCTCCTGGCCAGAAGGGAGAAAGCTCATTGTGGCGTCCCTCCCAGTCTCCTTTTCCCATTCGTTTCTGTGACTAGTTCTTCCTGCGGTGCTCTCACCTGGTGGCATTGCTCCTGGTACTGGTGGTGGTCTTGGTGACTGGAAGCAGAGTTTGGTGTGCAGCTGGCTAGGGCAAGGATGATGGAGGTTCTATAAGGTGCGGGTTTACACACACAAGAATGGACTTGAGTCCATCCAGTCACGAGAGGGCACTGAGCATGTCCAATCATAGGAGGGCAGATTCCAGCACGTCCAATCACAGGAGGGCAGACTTGAGCATGTCCAATCACAGGAGGGCAGACTTGCGTCTTCCAGTCACCGGCACTGCATTCCCATAGAATGGTTTCACAGTGTGTGCAGAATGTACAGCCATGGGAACAGTCCTGAGAGAGACACAGGGCACTAGAGTCAGCCTGGCCCACACTCTAGGCTCAGCTCCAGACATTCCCTGGGAAAAAGGTGTAAAGGCCACACGCCCTGGGGAAAGGGAGGGAGACTCCTTTCAAAAGTCTCTGTGAGGGCTGGGAAGGTGGCTCAGTGGTAGAGCACTTGCCTTGCATGCATGAGACCCTGGCTTCGATTCCTTAGCACCACATAAGCAAAAAGCCAAAGTGGCACTGTGGCTCAAGTGGTAGAGCGCTAGCCTTGAGCTGAAGAGCTGAAAGACAGCGCCAAGGCCCAGAGTTCAGGCCCCACGACCGTACCCAAAACAAAACAAAACAAAACAAAAAAGTCTCTGTGATTCTTGTTTGAAAGTTGGTATTATTAAGGAGTTAGTTGTACAGAGCGATTGCACTTTCTTAAGTCAGATAATGAGTACAATTCTTGGACAATGTCCCCTTACGTCACTGTCCTCCAGTTTTCCCTCCCATCCCTGCCCACAAGTTGCACAGTTCATTTTTTTCACATAGTGTATATCGAATAACATGGTAGCATGTGTTCACCCTTCTTCCCTCCCTCCATTCCTGTGCCCTACTTTTGTTCCACATTTGTTTTGATAACATCAAAACCAGAAAAAAACACTGGAATTAATTTTGTAATATTTCAGATGTTCAGAGGAGTAACGCCTTTGGATTCCTCCCCCAAGTAGACCTCCTTTAGTCTGTTTGTGTGTAATGCATGAAGCCTTGTATAAATTATCATGACCAGTTGTGTTTTAGATATATCTTCCACAAACGAACAAAAACATGCAGCACTTTGAGTTTGGCTTACCTTGATTAACATGATTTGCTCTAGATCCATCCATTTCCCTACAAACAACATAATATTCTTTCTAATGGGTGAGTAAAGTTCCACTGTGTATATGTGCCACATTAAAAATTTTTAATTGTTATTATAAAAGTGATGTACAGGGGGGTTGTAGAAGTCAGGTTAAGAGTGCATTTCTTTTTTCTTTCTTTCTTTCTTTTTGTTTTGACAGTTGTGGGGCTTGAACTCTGGGCCTGGGTGCTGACCCTGCGTTCTTCAGCTCAAGGCGAGCGCTCTACCGCTTGAGCCACAGAGCCACTTCCAGTTTTCTAGTCGTTTATTGGAGATAAGAGTCTCACAGACTTTCCTTGTCCGAGATCCTCAGATCTCAGACTCCTGAGTAGCTAGGATTACAGGCGTGAGCCACCGGCACCTGACAAGAATACATTTCTTTTTAGAAAATGTCACCACTTTCCTTGCTGTCTTCTAGTTTTCCCTTCCCATTCCCACCCATAAGTTATATAGTTCATTTTCAACAGTGTCCAGTGAATGCCATTGCTGCGTTCATGCTACACCTTTTTTTTTTGATCCACTTATCTGTTTTAGGGTATCTGGGCTGTTTCTATGATTTGGCTATTGTGAATAGTGCAGCAATGAACATGCACGTGCAAGTGTCTTTATTGTATCCTGTCTTATAATGTTCTGGGTAGATGCTCAGGAGCAGTATGGCTAGATCATAGGGAAGTTCTGTGTTTAGATTTTTTTAATTTATTTTTTATCAGTCATGGGGCTTTAACTCTGGGCCCGGTCACTGTCCCTGAGCTCATCTGCTCAAAGCTAGCACTCTACCACTTGAGCCATAGCACCACTTCTGGTTTTCTGGTGGTTAATTGGAGATAAGCATCTCACAGACTTTTCTGCCTGGGCTGGCTTTGAACCACGATCCTTAGATCTCAGCCTTCTAAATTGCTAGGATTACAGGTGTAAGCCACTGGTGCCTGGCTCTATGTTTAGTTTATTTTTTTATTAAATTTATTATTGTAAAATTGTTGTACAAAGGGGTTACAGTTATATGAGTAGGGTAATGAGTACATTTCATAGCGAGCACTGTTACTCCTCCTTATGTTTAGTTTTTGAGGAGCCTCCAAACCTCCTTCCAGAGTGGTTGTACTAATTTACATCCCACCAATGGTGCAGTAGGGTTCCTTTCCCACCTCATTCCTGCCAACATTTGTCATTTGAATTCACAATGTTGCCTAATCTAACTGAGATGGAATCTTAGTGTTGATTTGATTTGCATTTCCTTTATGACCAGGGATGTTGAGCATTTCCTGGTGTGTTTATTGGTCTCCTCTTCTTCCTACTTCCTCTTCCCTCCCTCTCCCCTCTCTTCCCCCATCTCTCTCTCAAAGGTCGTGGGGCTTGAACTCTGGGCCTGGGCACTGTCCCTCAACTCTTCAGCTCAAGGCAAGCGATCTTCCACTTGAGCCACAGAGTCACTTCTGGTTTTCTGGTTGTTAACTGGAGATAATAGTCTCATAGACTTTCCTGCCCGGACTGGCTTTGAACCACAATCCTCTGATCTCAGCCTCCTGAGTAGCTAGGATTACAGGTATGAGCTACTGGTACCCAGCTTCTTCATCTCTCTTTAGCTCCGTTTCCTATTTATTGTTTGGTTTATTAGTTGGAAAGGGGGTAATTTCTTGATGTCCTGTATATTTTGGATATTAGGCCTTTGCTGGATGTATTGCTGGCAAATTTTCTCCCAGTCTGTTGGCTGCCTTTCTAGTTTATTAACTATGCCCTTTGCTGTGCAGAAAGTTGTAGTTTGATGCAGTCCCATTTTTCAAGTCTCTCTCCTATTTTTTTTTTTTTTTGGTCCGGTCGTGGGGCCTGAACTCTGGGCCTGGGCGCTGTCCCTCAGCTCTTCAGCTCAAGGCTAGCGCTCTACCACTTGAGCTACAGTGCCACCTCCGGCTTTTTTCTTTTTGCTTATGTGGTGCTGAGGAATTGAACCAGGGCCTCAGGCATGCAAGGCAAGCGCTCTACCACTGAGCCACCTTCCCAGCCCCTCTCTCCTATTCTCCCTGGGACTCTTCACCTAGCTCCCACTTTAACCAGGTGCCCGTGGCTCACACCTACAATCCTAGCTACTCAGGAGGCTGAGATCTGCCGATCAAGGTTCAAAGCCAGACCGGGCAGTCCATGAGACTCGTAACTCCAATAAACCACTCAAACCACCGAAAGTGGCACTGTGGCTCAAGTGGTAGAATGCTCACCTTGAGCTGAAGAGCAGCACCCAGATCCAGAGTTCAAGCCCTATGACTGACAAAAAGAAAGAAAGAAAGAAAGAAAGAAAGAAAGGAAGAAAGAAAGAAAGAAAGGAAGGAAGGAAGGAAGAAAGAAAGAAAGAAAAGAAGCTCCCACCTCTGCCTATAAATTCTAGTATTTTTAGTATTTCTAGTATTTCTCTTACTTCATCTTGCAGTTTCAGGTCTGACGTTGAGGTCTTTGATCCACTGTCAGTTGATATTAGTGCATGGTAACAGAAAGGATCCAATTTTAGTTTTCTACATATGGATGTCCAGTTTTCCCAACATCGATTATTGAAGAGGTGACCTTTTTCCCAACATATGTTTTGTCTCCCTGTTAAATATCAGATATCCTGTGTCTTCCATTCCACTGGTCTTCAGGACTGTTTTTGTGCCAGTACCAAGCTGTTTTGTTAGTATAGTTCTGGGGTAGATTTTGAGGCCTGGAATCATGATACCATCACCATTGAGGTTTTTTTTTTTTTTTTTTTGCCAAAAAGGGCTTTGGCTGTTGGGGGTCCTTTGTTGTTGTGCTTTTTTTTTTTTGGATTGTTTTCTCTATTTCGAGAAAGAACGTCATGGGATTTTGGTGGGGATTACATTGGATTATTTGGGCGCTGTCCCTGGTGGCTGTCTGGGGAGGATTCAGGGGTTCAGGCTGGACACTTGCTGCCCCCCAGTGTTAGGGATCCCTGCTGAGTCCTGTTGCAACCTCCTGGAAATGTTTTGAGTATGGTGGTCCCAGTGTGTTCCCGTGGCTGCCTTTCCCGTTCCCAGACTTCAGCTTCCAGATGCCAGCTGTACTGCTGTCTGCTGCTGAGGCCGAGTCAGTCGCCCAAGGAGACCGAGGGGGAAAAAGGAGAAAAAGAAATCAGCAAGCCGCTCAGACCAGAGTCTGCTTGCGTTCCTCTCTTAAATTTGGAACTTTGGTTGGCACCACACTCCGTTCATTATCATGTGCTTGATGTGTGCCCTTCGCAAGGAGCTCTGTGCTAAGGCCCTGGACCTCTGATCAGCGGGAGCTGGGGCTGCTGCCTGCCACGACGGTGCCACCTCGATGCTTCTGCCTTCTCCATCATTCTCTGGGCGGCCTTTGCTGTGGAAGTCTGTGTGAGGCACAAATGCATTTACTGGAAGGCTTTGTGGGATCTTAGGAGTGTGTGTAATGGGACGTGTGGGGTCAGGCCTGGGACCGTGTGCTCTCTCTGCTTTATTTTGGAGGTAGGGTCTTGCAGTGTCGCCCAGGTTGCGCTGATTTCACTGTTGCCCTACTCCAGCCTCCCCTGTGCTGGGACTGAGGCATGAACGGCCACACCTGTCTTCTCAGTCCTCCTTTCTTTGGCACGTTCCTCCATGTTCTAGGTCTTGATGTCTTTTATTTGCAACATGGCATGGAAAGATTACTCAGTGAGAGTCGCACAAGCAAGGCCCCAGCCTCTTTCTACTCCAGTCCCTGTTTCCTATTTGTCTTCTCCCTTGTCTCAGGTGAACGCAGCCTGTTTAGCTTCTCACTGCCCGACATTCCAATGGGCAGAGTGGACCAGCGCTCAGAACACTCTGCAGCTGTCCTCGTTGAAAGCAAACGTAAATAACTAAGTGCTGCCCACCCTGGGCATGGAATGGTGGGTGCTCTGGCAGTCAGACTGGCACATAGGGGGCTGCGGGGATGGGGTCTGTGTGACCCCAAGTTCACAGAAGCCCCGAGAGGGTTGCCCGCACGGAGTGCCACCGTGGAGTGGGGACTCACAGGCCACGTGTGCTTGGGGGATGGGCAGGCTGCTGCCGGGCATGTACCAACCAGCCGTGAGTGTTTCCCCTCAATCCACACACAGCGTGTGCCGCTGCGGGGTCCCCTCGCCTCGTCTGCTCTGCTCCCTCCAAACCACCAACGCCAGCGGAGAAGACGATGGTGCCAGGAAAGGGGAGTCCGGGCAGGTCCAGGATGTGCCAGGAGCTTCTGCCTCCACGGTGGTGTGTCGCTGCACGTCCTCATCCAAGCTCACGTGTGACGACAACCAAGCAGAATTATGAGCTTTAGGGCTTTCCAGTTCGGTTTGCGTTAGCCCGTGGCCAAAGGGAGTCATGCCAACGACGAGACACGTATTTGGGTTTCTGCCATAAAAAATAGCTTTGAGGCCCCACGTCATCCGGTTCTTTCCAAGAACGGGTCTCGGGCAGTGTCCCAGGGCTGGGAGGATGGCGTGGCTGGGAGAGTGGGGTGGGTTGAGGCTCCAAAAGCACCCGAGTCTCCAGTGGAAACCTTCCAGCAGTGTGGTCACAGATCTCTGTGGATTTCACCACAGCGTCCCAGGGAGGCAGCTGCGGGACGTGGCCGGCGCAGTCCTCGGCCTGCACTTCTTCCTCGTCTCAACCCGCTGTGGGTGTCACAGGCCACGCCTCCATGGTGCTGAGCGGGAGCACAGAGTCATGGAACATGTGGATGGAACACATGCCGTGGAACATGTGCCGTGGGGTGTGTGTGGTGGAGCACACACGTGTGGAACCTACGTCGTGGAACATGCAATGTGGAACACACATGGCACATATATGTGAAGTGCACGCGTGGAACATATACCATGGGACATATATCTTGGAACACATGCTGTGGAACATGCACCATGAAACACACATGACACACACATGTGGGACACATGTGGAACACACTGTGGAGCACGTGTGGAACATATGCCGTGGCACATGTACCGTGGCACATGTGCCGCAGGCCCCTGTTCTCCCTCCCCATTCACACCCCAGCACACAGCAATGTGAGCCAAGAGGAAAGGTTTAGGGCAGAGGAGACAATGGAGGAAGAGGCGGAGACGGGTTCGTCAGACTTGTCAAGGGCCCTCTTATCCCTGGGGCTCCAGGAAGCCTGGAAGGCTCAGAAGTGAGCAGAGTTCTGCTGCAAAGCTAGGACACTTGCATGACACTTGGTCATGGTGGTGGTCAACCCGAATTTGCTCTCTCCTTCTCCAGGCTCAGGGAGGCGTACTGGGCTCTTTGCAGCCCAGGCCAGTGGGTCATGCCTGTAATTCCAGCTACAAGGAAGGCTGAGATCTGAGGATCATGGCTCAAAGCCAGCCCACATAGACAAATTTGAGAGGCTTTTATCTAATTAACCACCAAAAAGCTGATAGTGGAGTTGTGGCTCAAGGTAGAGCACCAGCCTTGAGCAAAAAAGCCTAGCAAGCGGGTAAAATCCTGCGCTGAAGCCCCAGCATGAGGATTCCCGGCTCGCTGGGACAGAAGGTCCACAGTGTCAGGGTTCTCTCCAGCAGCGCCGCGTTTGGCTGCTTCTCGTGGGAGGGCAATTTTGTCATCCCGAGGGACACCGAGTAACATTGGGGCATGTTTTTGGCTTGTCACTCTGTGGTGGCTGCTAATGTTCTATAGTAAGGTAGAAGCAGGAAGTTATTGGGTGGGAATCAAGACTGGGCTTTCGAGTGTGTGGCCTACCTAAGATGAATGAAACTTCACTCCGGCTTGAGGTGGATCAGCAGATGAAGGACCTTTGACTCACCCACCAGCCTTGCCTAAGTCCCACAGTGGCAGCGATTGGCCACTCCGTTCGCTCAGAGGAAGGGCGCAGGGCAGCCTCACCACAGAATCATCCCATCCACAATGGCGGCAGGGGAAAACGTCACGGAGACTCACTGGAGCCCACTCAGGTGCCGGGGTTGCAGACAAGTATTTAAAAACAGCCTTGCTCAATGTGGCGAGGAAAATATGGCTGTGGACACTGTTTCAAAGCCTCCGCACACAGGTTCGAGATGCAAGGAGAAACTCTGGAAATTCTAGAAAAGAAAAGAGGACACAGACATTGCCCGAAATAGCGCATCTCCAGGTAGGGTTCATGGTCGGATGGCAAAGAAGAGATCCTGAGTGCAAATCCAGACTGTGGGAACGTATCTTGGGCAAAAAGCACAGAGGGGGAGAGACTCAGAAGTACACAAAGGACAAGGTCCACAGCGCTAGCATGTCAGCAATTACAATAATGGCAGAAGGAAGCTAGGTGTAGAAGAATAATTCACCAAATCATGGCTGACTTACTCAAATTTGCCAAATCATGGCTTGCAGATAAACAATATAAAGAAAAGCTCACAGGATCTGAGTGCAGGTGCTGTGCCCCTAGGTGGATGGGCGGGAGCCGGACCTCTGCACAGCTGGACCTCTGCAGAGCTCCTGAGGTGATGGGGACTTTTTAATTAATGCACACACAAAAACAAATAGCCCCCATTTATACAGAAGAGCTGTTGGAATACAGCACTCCATTTAGTAGTAACAAGAATAACAGCTTTAAAGCACTGCAGATCACACAAGACTAATGACAAGCTACAGAATAATTATGTGCAGAAATTTACCTTGTCATAAAACTGTCAGTTGTCTAGCTTATTTGTAAATGGAGATTTTTGTTGGTGGTGGTTGTGAAGCTTGAACTGTGGGCCTGGGTGCTGTCTCTCAGCCCTTTAGCTCAAGGTGAGTGCTCTAGCACTTGAACCATAGTGCCACTTCTAGTTTTCTGAGTGATTTATTGGAGATAAGAGTCTCACCAAGTTTCCTGCCAAGGCTGGCTTTGAACCAAGATTCCCAGATCTCAGCCTCCCGAGTAGCTAGGATTACAGGTGTGAGCCACTGACACCCAGCTCGAGGCTTTTTTTTTTTAATGCCATTTAAAATACCAACAGACAAGAGACAGTCAAGGGCCATAAATATAACCAAAATACATTAGGCAAGTATGAAGATGTTGAAATAAACCCAAGTGTTCCCCCGCTCCCCCCACACACCCAGTCTTGGGGCTTGAACCCTTGGCCTGGGTGCTGTTTCCAAGCTTCTTGCTCAAGGCTAGCACTCCACCACTTGCTATCCACAGCCTTGCTATCAGCTTTTCGGTGGTTAATTGGAAATAAAAGTCTCATGGACCTTGCTACCCTGATTGGCTTCAAGCTCCATTCCTCAGATCTCAGCCTCCTGAGTAGCTAGGATTATGGACTTAAACCATTGAAGTGGCATTTTAAATCAGCCAGATAGGTGCATAATAATCAAAGAAAGGAAAGCTGGATTCATACTCATATTTCCAAAGCAAATCCTACAGGGATGAAAAATGAAGCTTAGAAGAAAAATAAGAGAGCTATCAAATAACTTCTGACTTGGAAAGGCTTTTCTGACAGAAAATCTGTCAGCCAGCATGTGTTGGTGCACGTCAGCATTTGGGAGGCTGAGGCAGGAGAATTTCAGTTGAGGACAGACTGGGCTACATATAGGACCAGGTTTCAAAAACCAGAACAAAATTCTTTTTTGGGGGGGGGGGGTCCGGTCACGGGGCCTGAACTCTGGGCATGGGCGCTGTCCCTCAGCTCTTCAGCTCAAGGCTAGCACTCTACCACTTGAGCCACAGCGCCACTTCCGGCTTTTTTCCTTTTTCGTATGTGGTGCTGAGGAGTCGAACCCAGGGCCTCAGGCATGCAAGGCAAGCACTCTACTACTGAGCCACCTTCCCAGCCCCCAGAACAAAATTCTATAGGTCAAAAATTTGAACAACATCCCCATCTAAGATATTACTGAATAATAAATATCACCATAAACAAAATAAAATGAGAATAAATTCACAAACTGTACCTCAAATCAGAGGAACATGGTTAGTTTATTTCATAGTTTCTAAAAATCAGTATTTCAAAAGGCCAAGAACTTAACTGAAAGATGAGAGAAGAACATGAAAAGTTTATACAAAGGCAAAATAAAAACACAAAACACAATTTTTGTTGCTTATGTGCTGGGCGCTGGTGGCTCACGCCTGTAATCTTAACTACTCAGGAGGCTGAGATCTGAGGATAGCAGTTCAAAGCCAGCCTGGGCTAAAAAGTCTGTGAGACACTTATCTCCAATTAACCACCAGAAAACTGGAAGTGGCGCTGTGGCTCAAGTGGTAGAGCACTTGTCTTGAACTGAAGAGCTCAGGGAGCTCTGCGCCCAGGCCCAGAGTTCAAGTCCCACCACCACCAACAACAAAACGATTATTATGAATACATTTTCCTATCACATTATTTTCATAAAACTGGAGATACAACAGTTTATCCCTTGCTGCTATGAGTGTGAGCAGACAGGAGGCTCTCGAGAGTCATCTGAGGACAGCCAGCGGGACTTCACAGGTACGAAGTTCTGCGGGTCCAGATGTTCACCGTGCAGACATCATCCTGTGGGCAGTGATTCTAGATGCTTCCTGCTTGCTGTGCCAACATTTCCCATGTAGCACTGCAGAGGCATCATGAACACAGTGTTGTTTCAAAAAATAGTAATCATTTAATGTCTGTAGTGGGGCTGGTTAGTCAAAAAGCCAGTGTGGCCATACAATAAAATCATACCAAGAAGATTATCCTTTCCAACATAGAAAGTTAGAGAGAAAGAGCGAGAGAGAGAGGGGGGAGGGAAAATAAAGCAGTGTGAAGTATGTTTAGTGGTGGCTTAAGTCTTGTAATCCTATTTACTCAGGAGGCTGAGATCTGAGGATTGAGATTCAAAGCCAGCTTGGTCCAGAACAGTTATCTCCAGTTAACCACCAAAAAGCAGAGAGTAGAGCTGTGGATCAAGTGATAGAGCGCTAGCTTTGACCACAAAAGCTCTGGGACAGAGAGAGAGAGGGAAGAGGTGACATTCTCCAAAAAGAAATGTACTCCTTACCTGACTTATGTAACTGTATACCCTCTGTACATCACCTTTATAATAACAATTAAAAAAAAACCCGCTGGGCACTGGTGGCTCATGCCTTGTAATTCTGGGTCACAGTTCAAAGCTACCCGGGGCAGTAAAGTCCCTGAGACTCTTTCTTTTATTTTTTTGGTGAAAATAATGTACAGAGGGGTTACAATTACATGGGCAAGGTAATGAGTATATTTCTTTCTTTTTTTTTTTTTGCCAGTCATGGTGCCTGAACTCTGGGCCTGGGCACTGTCCCTCAGCTCTTCTGCTCAAGGCTAGTGCTCTACCACTTGAGCTACAGCACCACTTCCAGCTTTTTCTGCTTATGTGGTGCTGAGGAATCAAACCCAGGGCCTCATGCATGCAAGGCAAGCACTCTACCACTGAGCCCATGAGTACATTTCTTATCAAGCATTGTTACCTCCTCCTTTGTTTCCCCTTCTCATCCCTTCCTACCTCCCCCCCACGCTCCCTTCTTCCAAACACCCCCCCCCCAGCCAAAGTGTAAAGTTCGTTTTTCGACATAATATCTTGTACATCTCATTGTTGCAATGGGTCCACCTGTATCCCTATTTAAACAGCTTGATTTTCCTTTCCCTTCCACAAATTATACCAACATCAAATACAGTGAAAACAGGGGTTATACCATGGGGGAGGGACATACAAAGCAACAAAGAAATCATCTTATAAATATGTTAGAAACAATCGCAAGAAAGAAAAAATATTTGACTCCTTCTCTTGGGGTTCATTTCACCTAACATCAACTTATCTGACTGTTTCTGCTGGTCTCAGTCCCTGAGACTCTTTTTTTTTGGGGTCCCGTAGTGGGGCCTGAACTCTGGGCCTGCGCGCTGTCCCTCATCTCTTCAGCTCAAGGCTAGCGCTCTACCACTTGAGCCACAGCGCCACTTCTGGCTTTTTTCTTTTTGCTTATGTGGTGGCCTCATGCGTGCAAGGCAAGCGCTCTACCACTGAGCCACCTTCCCAGCCCAGTCCCTGAGACTCTTATCTCTAGTTAGCCACCACAAAACTAGAAATGAAGCTGTGGCTCAAAGTGGGAGAGTGCTGGCCTTGAGCAGAAAAGTTCAAGGATAGCACCTAGACTCTGAGTTCAAGTCCCAGGACAGGCACAAAAACAAACAAAAATTTAAAAAAAATTCACAAAACTGCTTGCCATAACCCATTCTAATGTTTATTTTTCTCTACCTGCATCATTTGTGTTATTACAGGTACTGATGGTACATATATACTGATAGTATACACACATGTATACACATACTAACAGACACAGAGGTCTTCTTTTTGGAGGGGGGGGTTGGTTGTGGGGTTTGAACTCAGGACTTGGGCACTGTCCTTGAGCTCTTTTGTTCAAGGCTAGCACTCTATCACTTTGAGCCACAGCTCCACTTCTGGTTTTTGAGTGGTTAATTGGCAATAAGAGCCTTACAGCCTTACAGCCAGCCCAGGCTGGCTTTTACTCTAACCCTTAGATCTCAGCCTCCCGAGTAGCTAGGATTATAGGTGTGAGCCACTGGCGCCTGGTTACACATAGGTATTTGTCTGACTGCTGCCTCCTGCTACTAGCACCAGGCCCCTGGTTGGCTAGCCTAGGCTGCCTTCCAGCAGGGGAGTCTGCGGTGGGCCTAGCCAGGAGGCCCCTCCTAAAACCGGCTCAGCTCTGATCAGCAGCCCCACGAGCCAGGGCAGTGGCGTTCCTGCTCAGAGCAGAGTTTAAGAGAGATTGTGATCCTAAAAAGTACAAAATCCCCCCAGAACCAATTGCTTTTGCCTTATTTAAGTGATTTTAATAAAAGCATGTGTCTCAATAAGTCAAAAATAGCTCTTTTGACAAGTGTAAAATGAACACCCCGGGTGCCAAGAACACGGTTTTCTGGTTTAATTGGGGGGCAATTTTTCCCTCCGCTGGTTGAATACTGAATGATGGAACATCTCTCCCTGAAGTTCGTGCGGATTGTCTGAGGATGGGTGGGCATAGTTTATTCACCGTAGCCCTGTTTGTGCAAGGAGACAGTTCTGCTGAGTATCCTGCCTGTGGCCAGTGAGCTGGTGCAGGGCCTGGGGATCGGGGGTGTTTTCATTCCAGTGTGGATCTGTCAGTGCCTCACTGTGTTTTAAGTACCTTCTATTATTCTGCCAAAAACATCCTAAAATTACACTGCCTCCCGCAGTCCTCTGAGATAGGGGTTCCTGGAGAGCAGCCACAAGTGGATGGTGCTGCTGCCCCCTCCTGGCAGTGAGTGGCATTGCCAGACATCTGAGCAGGCAGAAGACTGTCACTGGACGCTGTGCAGAACTGGGGGTTTTCCTACACCTGGGATTTGAAGGTGCTTCACCAGGCCTGTGGTGCATGGCTACGGGACTCAAAGTCAGCACACTCTGCTTTCCCTACAGAGGGCACTGCAGCTCCTGCGGCTCCTGCCTTCCCCGGGTTCTGAGCAGCTCTCACATCCCGCCTGGATGCACCTGTGTGCCCAGCTCAGAATTTCCCATGATGCACCTGTGTGCTCAGCTCATACTTCCCATCATGCACTGAATGCCCAGCTCAGAATTTCCCATGATGCACCCTTGTGCTCAGCTCACACCTCCCAGCATGCACCTTGATGCTCCGCTCAGACATTTCCCATGATGGTAGTAACGGGTGAGAGACAGTGAAAAGTCTCAGTGTGTTCGTAGGACACAGCGTGTCCAGACGCATGCCTGTTTCATGCATGATTCTACATAGCACTATGGCAAATCTGAAGCACAGGGCAGCACCCAGGGTGGGAAGGCAGAGCACAAAATGTCACCTCTTCCATTATATGGGGATGCAATGGGGTTCTGAACAGACCCTCCCGTGTGGATGTGGGGGACCACGGCACTTAGTGAGTGTGCTCCGTGGGAGAAGATGCGTGACAGTGACAAGCACGTTGTGAAAGACACCGTGGGAGCTGGCAGCACAGAGCCGAGGGTCCCAGGGCCTGCAGAGCCCAGCACCTTCCCGCCGTTCATGGAGGAATCGAGCGTATGCTAAAGGTGGCATTTCAAGAGGGGCGGGAAAAGAAGCCGTTCGACAAGTATTTGTGGGTGGTGTTCTTACATTTATTTAGAAGGAAGTAGAATGCTTGCCTTAAACCATTGGCAAAAATAAGTAATTAAGAACTAATAAAAAAACAAGACTATAAATGACAACAAATATATAACAGTAAAATTCTGAAATCCTGTGGATGGGAACGCAATCTTGTGTCAGAAGTTAAATTCAGAAGGTATCAGAGAATAAGAGGTCATGTTTGATGATTTGTAGACAACCATCGCTTGGTAAGACAGCAGCACAGGTTGGAAGGCCAAGAGGCTGATGGGACTGGGTGGGCACGAAGATACAGATACCGACGAGGAATCACATCCTGGCCATTGACAGAAGATGACATCCAGCAAGGTCCTGCTGACACACGGTCCTCATGGCCCTGCTTGGCCACCCAATGCTAAGCAGACCCTCCACCTATGTGGGAGGGGCCAGAGACACAGCAACCGTCATGATGGTCCTGAAACTCCTAGATGCTGAGGTCTTGCCCCCCCCCCCCGATGCCGTGCGTGGGCCTGCCCTAACGTGTGGGCACCTCTGCCTGCCCTGGCTCAGCAGTCAGTCCGTCCCTGCAAAAATCCCCCATTGCTCCACCCAGCATCAGCACAGTGCCTCATGGGAATGCAGAGCCCGTGAGCAACACCCGAGGACCAGCGTTCCCAACCACCGAGGAGGCACCAGCACTTCAGCCAGATGCCCATCTCTTCTCCCCATGCCATCTTTAGGCCAAGGCCTGGTGGACACGGCACCTTCACTGCCTTTGCCCAGAGGGCCATGATGGTCACACAGGATGCTGGCGAGCCACGGCGCTGCACGGGCCTCTAAGCTGGCCGTGTGAGGGGCTCCATGGCGCAGGCTCTGTTGGGGAAACAGAAATCCCAATAGGGCTCTGAGGCCGGAGAATCAGGACCCCAGAGGGGCAGGGCCAGCTGCAGGAGAGAACCCCCCCACTCCCCTGCGACCTGTCTGTCCATGCCCACCGGGTACATGGGGACACAGGCAGCCTGGTCCTCACTGCGGTGAGTGTGAGAAGCACGCACCGTGCATGGCTGGCTGTGCCCAGCCACAGTGTGGTCAGCTCCTGCTGTCACCAGCCGCCTGCCCACCAAGTTGTTAAGAGATACACTCCGCACCCCAAATCTAGAGTCAAGTGAGCCCCCTGGGTTGACCACAGGGCCCAGAAGGGCTATGTCCACCAGGGGCAGGGGCTCTGCTCAGGACTGCCTTCAGTGGCGTGGATGGTGATGGCTTTCTCCTTTTCTTTCTTTCTTTCTTTTTTTTTTTTGAGTCCTGTCATGGGGCCTGAATTCTGGGCCTGGGCGCTGTCCCTCAGCTCTTCAGCTCAAGGCTAACGCTCTACCACTTGGGCCACAGAGCCACTTCAGGCTTTTTTGTTTTTGCTTATGTGGTGCTGAGGAATCGAACCCAGGGCCCCAAGCATGCAAGGCAAGCGCTCTACCACTGAGCCACCTTCCCAGCCCCGGCTTTCTCCCTTTCATGTGACCCACGGAAGTTCCTCCTCCCCTCCTTCTTCCTCTGAGCTGGTCCTGGGGCTTGAACTCAGGGCCTGGGCACAGATCCTGAGCTTTTTTTTTTCTGCTCAAGGCTGGCATGCTCCCACTTGAGCCACAGAGCAGTTGTGATTCTAATCCCTCCCCTAGCCAGGGCTCAGAGCCCATCCCACTGAATAACAGCCCTCTGCTCTGTGAGTGTGCGCATTCTCTCCCTCTCTCTGTCTCTGTCTGTCTCTGTCTCTCTCTCTCTCCTCCGTCCCCCTCCCCCCAAAGAACTGCAAAGAGTTTCAGAACCACTGGAATAAGGGAACAGCATGATTGTGTTGTGTTGGAAACATAATGTGCCACTCGCTGTCATGGCTCATGTTGTTTTGCTTGTGAAATTGGCTTCAATTATCTTGAATTATGTGAACTGTCAGAAACCGAAGCAGCAGATGATGGTAATAAAAAGTATCTTTTAGCAGAAAGGGAGTGGGAGGGACTCACTGGAAGCCTAAGCTGCGATGTTGGTGGCTGTTTCTTGGCCTGTCACAGCATTGGAAAGCAGGGGACACAGCACCGGAGGAGGCTTGGGACCAGAGGGAAACTCGGCGCCAAGGAGACATGGGAGCTGTGAGGGAAGACGCTGAGCCTGTTCCAAGTCCATCGGTTATTATTATTATTATTTTGTTGCTGGGGTTTGAACTCTAGTCTCTCACTTGCTAAGAAGATGCTCTACCCCTCAAGCCATGCCAATGGTGCCTTTTCATGCCTTGAGATGGGGTTTGGCTGCAGTCCTGGTCTGTGATCCTCCTATTTGTATTCCCCTTGTTGCAGGGATGACAGGCATACACAACCACACTCCGCCACTGATTGAAATGGAGCCTTGCAAGCTTTTATGCCTGGGCTGTCATTGAACCACAGTCCCCAGGTCTCTGCCTCCTGAGTAGTTAGAATTACCTGCTTCAGTCACCATGTCCACTGTGTTTATAGAATTTGAAAACATTATTTAGCAAAAGCTAAAGTATTTAGCTAGATAAAAGTATTTAGCTTGAGCTGTTCATTTATGAAAAAACCAAAACAAAGCCCAATGCCACTCCTAGTGGGCCCCCTGTCCCCTCACCTGTGGGTGCCCTCTGCAGGTGGGCACCATGCTGGGCCGTGTCTGCACAGGCAAGGTGGGGCGGTGTGGGACTGCACTGCAGACAGGCTGTGTGAGACTTGCTCACCCTGCCTCCCGTCTTCATGGGCTGTTTCACCTCTGAGTTTGCTGCTACGGTGAGTGGATGCAGCAGGACCTGGTGGCCCGTGTGCAAACTCGGCAGCTCAAGAGGCAGGGATTAGGAGGATCCGAGTTTGAAGCCAGTCTGTTGTAGTGAGGCCCCGTCAGGACACACCATAGCCACAGGGGAAGCTTCAAGGTGACCTTGGTTGAAGGACGGGCATGGATCCGATTCAAAGAATGATTAAAGCAAAAAAAGGACTGGAGTTGTGGTTCAAGTAGCAGAGCACCTATCTAGCAAGTACAAGGAAGGCCCTAAGTTCAAACCCCCAGTACTGGCAAAAATGGGAGCATCCCTGTCATGGCAGACACACTGTGACCCAACCCAGCTGCCTCCTCCTCCAGCATCTCAGAGGGACTGCGTCCGTGGACTTGGGTGAGCTCAGTTGAGTGACGTGGCCACGGTGGCCAGGGGCAGCAGCGGTGATGGATGAGGCAGATCCTTCCTTCACTCGCTCCCTCCCTCCCTCACTAGCTCGCTCTGAGGGACATCCGTGACCTGTACCTACCTATGTGGAGTCTGAGCTGAGGAACTGGTGACTGTGAGCCAAACCAGCCCAAACCTGGAAGCAGCAGCCCTGTCACCCGATGCAGAAGGCTGGGGGCAGAGACCCCCAAGAGCTGGCCAGAGAGCCCAAGCCCCCGCCAGACCTGGCCACAGGCCCTCAAGACCTTGATCTGAGCACCCCAGGTTCTGAGAGCAGCTGCCTCCGCCTTTGTCCATTTCAGATGGTTTGTTCTGCACAACAGATACTGCTGTGCAAACTGTGGCACTCATTCCAGAACGAGATCGCTGAGGCTGGGACTTGCCCCAGGACAGCCAGAGTCCCGTAGACCGCCAGCTGGAAATGAACATGAGGACTCGATGTCTTATGTGCACTTACCTAACAATGTGCTGCTGGCTCTGGTCCTGGCACTCCTCCGGGAGCCCGGTTGCTGTCTCCTTTCACGCAGCTGACCTCACCACCCCATGGATCCTGTGGTTTGTGAAGCTTGTAGTCTGGAGCGTTGCTTTAACTCAGTGAATTCCACAGCATGGTGTCGGGCTGTGCGTGGCTCCCGTGTGCTTCTGCTCACATTGTTTTTTTTAAATCAGTAGATTTTTTTCTTCTGTCAGTCATGGGACTTGAACCCAGGCCTTGGGCACTGTGCCTGAGCTCCTTTGACTCAAGGCCAGTGCTCTACCACTATGAAACATAGTGCCACTTACAGTTTTCTGGTGGTTACTCAAGAGGTCTCACAGACTTTCTTGCCTGGGCTGGCTTTGAACAGCAATCCTCAGATTCAGCCTCCTGAGTAGCTAGGACGACAAGTGTGAGGCACCAGCGCCTGACATCATTAGATGTTTTTGTTGTACACATATTGGGCTTGGCTCACATTTTCGATTGGCTAACACGAGAGCTGCTTTTGTGTGGTTTGTGTCTCAAGACGCTTTAGGAACATATGTTGTTGCTTTCTTAACACTGAACCTGGTGCAGGCTGAGCTGTAACTGTGAAAGCCACTCATCTGACATCAACTTGTGAGGATGGTCTGGAGCATGCACAGCACTCGAGACAGCGCGTGTGCCTGCCTCACGCAGTGAACCCACCAGCAAAAAGCAGACACGCAGAACACGTGTGCAAAATGCCCAGAAGGTAGTGTGCTGACTGCACAGGAGTGCACACACGCAGGCAGTGTGTCCAGAACCCCTCGGCTGGGAGCACGTGGGCAGGGCTGGCAGCAAAGGCGCCGGAGCACAATGGGGTACAGATAAACCTTAGTGATCTGCAGTGACATCACCAGGACCACCACACTGCATCTGTAAGACTGGGTTTGAAGACCGAGCCCTCCCCTTTGGCTTCCTTTAACACCATTCTTTCAGGGACAATGTAGCATGGATCCTGTGGCGTTATTGATTCTTGGCACCCCGAACCCGAATGCACCCTGTATCTCTTCTCCATGAGCGGATACAGCAGCAGTGAGGCAGTTGTGTGTGTGTACACAATGACCCCACTGCCACCGAAGCCCTGACCATGGCCTGGCCACCTCTTCTCCATGCCCCCTGCACAGAGGTACTGGGCATAGCAGGTCACCATGCTGGCACAGTGCCCGAGTGAGTCCCAACTAGTCCTGTCTGTCCTCCCACAGGTGTGGCCTGCCTCGGCTGGTCTGCAGCCTGCCCCAGCCCAGGCCCAGGGTGTGGGCCTTCCCAGACCTCCCTTCCCATGCTGCCTGCCTGGGGCTCACAGCCAGGGAACCTTCCTCTCTAGGATGCAGCCCCTGGGGTCCCCTGAGTGGCTTCTGGTGTTCCCCACTTTCTCCTCATTCCTCCTGTGCAGCTTGGGCTGCTGTTTCTTCCTTCCGCCTGGCTTGGCTCCTTCCTCAGCTTCGACTGCTGATTTAACTGCACCTTGAAATCACCACCAGACACTGCCCTCCAACCTCAGCACGACCCAAAGCACCAATCCCTAAGGTCTCTTTTGGGGCTGGTTTAAAGACCATCTCCTTCATACCACAAAACATTTAAGTAAACCCAGGGCAGGGTGCACGTCCATCTGGTACTACTTGTAACAAGTCACACTCTTCTCACTGGAGGCAAATTCACTTCTTCAGCTGCACACATGTTGGTCATCTCCTAGCCATTCTTGTGGCCTGCAAGACAAGTGCCCAGTACACCACACACACACACACACACACACACACACTAGCCATTCTTGTGGCCTGCAAGCCAAGTGCCCAGTACACCACACACACA
>NW_012267280.1:7442218-7475449 GCF_000151885.1 Dipodomys ordii | reverse complement strand
AGCCAAGTGCCCAGTACACCACACACACACACACCCTACCTGCAACCCCCCCCCCCCACACCCTACCTGCAGCCAGGTCAGCCCCAATCCCCTTCCCTTTGGTCTTCGTCTCTATCCACACTGCTTTCATCACGACCTGGGGCTGAGCAGTTTCAGTGTTCACCATGAGTCCCCATCCAGCTACTCTCTCTTTCCCATCAGTCTTCAAACGTGACACTTTCCCTACCCATCTGGAAACTCGATGACATACTCCCTCTGCCCTCTCGAGAACTCTGTCCTGCTTTTGATTTCCTCTCATTTGTCTTCTCCCGTCCTCCGCTACCTTTGTTTTAGTCTAGTAACAGTGGGGGTACTTCGCGAGCCCCCTCTGCATTTCCTAGCACCCATCGCTTAGTTGCTTGGCTTTTGCTCAGGACCTTCAATGTGGTGAGAGCAGTTGTCAGGCTGCTCTGCAGAACCTCTGGGAGGGGTGGGGCTCCAGCACTATCTGGGAGCCACAGGTCTCCGCTCTCCTGCCCCACGGCGGATTTCTGCAAGAATGACTGGAGAAGACCGGCAGGTCACACAGCCAGCAGACAGCAAAAGCCCTACTAACAACTCCTCCTGGTTATTCTTTACTGCTGCACTATGAAAAGGAAAGCCTATTTTATTATTCTGGTTTTTCTTTATGCCACACTGAAAGAGAAACACTAACTTAAGGAAGTCCTTGACTCAAGTGACAATGACTCACCTTGTTAAACTTCACCACGAGTCCACCCTGATGAAATGGGACGTGGGATCTCTACCACTTACCACACGGGCAGCGCAGGGAGAGATGTTTCCAGGAAAATCCTTTCCCTGGCGTTCAGTGTCACAGCGCAATGCCTTCCTACTTGGAAGGGTGGCTGACAAGTGGTGGCCAGGAAGGCTTGGGTGTTTAGCAGATGATTAAGTTACTAGCATAATTGGGTTGTACAAAGCATGTCATTGTGAATGTTGTTATCCCACCTCCTCCCCTCTGGTACCCCGCCCCCCCCCATTCCCTGAATGCCTATCGATCAATGGCTTTGAGATCCTTTATGCCATAAAAGACTGCAAGATTATTTGACCGCTTCCTCCTTTTCCTTTTCTCCTCAGCCAGTCATCCCTCAGAATCACATTCTAAGTGTGTATGTATCTGCACACGACACATGTAGTTTTAAATATGTAGGCATATGCACCTATGTCTTCTAGGGCTGCTTCCACATGAGAAAAACCCTCCACAGTATTTGTTTTTTTTTTTTTTTGAGGTGATGTTCAATTCCAATCCATTTTCCTGGAAATGACATGGTCTCATTTTCTTTTCAGGCTGTCTAGTATTCCATGTTCTCTACATGCACCTAGGTGGATACAGATATATTCCTAGTATTTCATGGTTCTGGTGCCTTTTAAAGGATTTTATTCCAATTGTTTGCTGTAAGTAGACAAGTAGGGTCTTCAGAACAAAAAGACTGAGAAACAGCCAGCACTCTGGAAGTTTGTGACTACAACGAACGCTGTATCAACACCTGTCTACCTCTGGAAACCGGGACACTGCCTTGGGATGGCCCATGCGGATGGCTGCTGCGTCATGCCGGTCAGCAGTTCCCAAAACCAATGGAATGTCTTGTTCTTTGTTTGAGGAGATTCATCTGAAAATCTTTCAGCTACCATGAACTTTGGCTGAGTCTCTCAAATACCCTGAAGAATGGTGTTTCTTTTCTTAGCCTTTAAATGCTTGGAGCAATGCAGGCTTCTTGCCTGGGTCCGTTGGAAGGAGACTTCTGAGGCTGTCTGGATTCTGAGGGACTCCATAGCAGTAGCACGTCCAAAGCTTACTGCTCACTCGGGCTGGTGCTAGGCTTGTGAGCTCGCGTATGTCATGGCTTTTAGGAACACAGGAAGGGCGCGGAACAGCTCTTCAGCTGGTTCAGTCCATGTCCTGACTGTAATTTACATTCTCATGCAGCTATGTTAATTCTGATATTTGTAAAAAACCAAAGGAGCACTATGTCTGCTGTCTTTTGTAGAAATGAGCACTCAGGACAAGGTTAGAGCAGACATGAAATTTATACCTCCCTGCAGCAGACTCCATACAACAAAGTACTCGATACTAGAGTGGAAAAGAAGAAAAGGAAAGATTGTGTCAACAGATTCTTGCAGGCAAAATAAAACAAAATGCCAGACTTAGTAATCCCTTTCCATTTCTTCTCCTGATACCCTGATACTCTATCAGCCCTGGAGAGAAACTGAACCTCAGCAACCAACTGGCTGTGTTTTGATTTTTAATTCAATTTATAAAGAGCAGCTTTAAAACAAAATGTTAGTACACTCTTAGAACATTGGTTTGTTCATTTGACAGTTTTTATATCTGCACCAATTGTTATTACAAAAATCAGAAAAGTAAAAACATTACAATGTTTGCACAGTGTAACCACTAGTAGACTAAAAACAAAAGCTAATTTCTATAAAAATCATAAACTTAATGCAGTTTATTAGGAGAAATTAAAAATTCCCCCAGTTAAATGGACATGTGTGTATATGTATATAGTGAGAGAAAAAGTAGTATATATTTTAAAGCAGAAAACCTCAAAAAATAAAAAAGAAAAAAAAGTCAAAATAGGTTACTATTTTGACTAGATAGTTCCTACAAATAGTAATTTCCTTTATGTATCTGTGGTAAAAAGTCTCTATAGAGCCCAGGTAGGAAATATGGAGTAAAAATAGCAAACCTGAGCTCACCAAGTAGAGCCTGCTCCTAAGGAAACCAAGGCAAGAGGTCTATTCCTTGAACAGGGGCACCCGGGAGCCCTCTACAACTAAAACCATCACGAGACAAGTTACAAAGTTTCCGTGAAAAGATGTTGGAAAAAGACAAAAGTTCTTTCCTTGATATGGTTCACCGCAAGAAATCGTAAAGCTGCACCTTGCATAGGAAATAGCCGTGTGGTCACAAATGCTACAGGAGAGTAAAAAGCAAGCTTTCTAAAACAATGCCCATATGTAAACAGATGAATTATCGGGCGCCTCCTGGACTGACTGACTGCCCCAATCCATCAGGTACAATCCAGTTCACAAAAGAAAAACGGCCAATTTTGGTGACAGTATTTAAAAAAAAAAAAAAGATACTCCAAAAGTGCATCTTACAAAGGAAGCGGCTTGCCTGTGGCGTGGCCTCCGCACCAGGAAAGCTCTCCTCCACCAAGCAACGGGATGGATGGAAGCCTGCCTCTGCACAGCTGCCCTGTGCCCGGCCAGGGGTGCCTGCCGCCCTGCCACCCTCTCGCCAGCTCAGGAGCCGTGGTGCAGGTGCATGGCGCAGTCGTACCGCTGTTCCACCCGCACACAGCTCGAATGCTCTAGCACACTGCTCAGCTCGGGGATGCTCTCGGCTGTATCCCCAAAGCCGTGGTAGTGGCCGTACTGCAAGCTGTCCCCGAGGTCCTCAGCCCAGGAAGGCCTGCTGGCCACACAGCTGCTCGGGCTCCCGTTCAGGTGCAGAGAGCCGCACATCTCAGGATTCACACATGCCGTCTTCTCCAAGTCCTCAGTCCCGTCAACAAGGACAGAGGCCAGCCCGCCTGGAAATGGCTGTCCTGGAACTAATCCATTGCTAACTCCGTTAGAGCCTGCTAGGCATGGGTCATTCCCGCTTTCCATCCCACTGGGCTGGGTCATGCAGGGGAAGTCCATATGTCCATTGATGACACATCCATTTGTCAATGTATTCGACGTGGAGCTACTGTTTCTCATATCTGCATTAAGAAATACACCTGTCATCAAAGCTCAGAACCAGATGGGGGAAAAGAAACTATACAATGTGTCATGGCTGCCACAACGGGTTAAGACATTTAGTTTCTTTTCTGTTGCTTTTTTTTTCTTCTATATAAACCAATGTCTTTAGTAAAGTTTAAAAGTATGCACAGGTAGATTTAAAAATAAAGCACGAGGGTAGTGTGTGCCTGGTACGATAGGAAAAATGTGTGTGTGTGAAAAACTCCAAATACACAAGAGCCATCCAGTATGTTCTCTTTTTAATATGACTTCTGAAAAGCAGCTCTAAATTCACTGTGAAAAGGGTTCATCCACATGGGATGTAAAGCATTCTATGAGGTGAAAGCCAAACACAACACTGTTGCAGTACTTGAAGTGGGGAGGAGGAGGGAAAGGACAGGTGAACAGGACAGGTTAATCAAGGCAGCTCCATCCCAGGACACCTCTAAAGCCTCGTTCCTCACAGTGCACACAGGAATTGTAAAGAGAACTGATTATGTGACTCCCAAACCCCAGATTCCCCCAAGGCTGATGCCAGCACCTCTCAATGCCTTGGACAAGAGCATAGTGCTGGCCATGCTGGCTAGGGCCTCATCTACCAGCTGTGGCATTTAACCCGCACAGACATCCTTTGGGACAGAGTTGTCCTACCAAAAAAAAAAAAAAAGAAAGAAAGAAAAAAGAAAAAAAAACAACCCTCACAAATGCCTGGGCTAAGGAATTCACAAGTGTAGCTCTTGGTGGTGCTGGTGTTGGAGCTCAGGGCCTGGCCTTGTGCTTGCTGGTCTGGCCTGCTGCTGCTGAGTTGTGCTTCTGGTCCTCTTTCTCACCCTGTGTTTTTAGGACAGGGTCACCTCCTGCCTAGGTGTGCACCCAGGCCACAGTCTAGCTGTCACTGCCCTCACCACACCCAGCCCTTCCCCCACCTCCATGGGAAGGAAGGAGTCCTGAGAACTTGGCTGTCCAGAGTGGTTTCATAGGTCCACCCTCCCTAGGTTGGGATGGCAGACTGCACCATGGTGCCCAGCTAGGGGCTGAGGAAGGGCTCTCCTGAACTCTCCTGCCTAGGCTGGCCTCAAGCTGTGATTTTCCCATTCTCTGCCTCAACATAGCTGAATTCATAGGCATGGGCCTCAGGTGCTCACCAGTAACATGAAATTTTATTTCATTTGTGTGAGGCTGTCCAGATAAGGCATGGTAGCAATACAGAAGAGCTCCGATCTAGTGGCCTGTAGGAGGGCACATTGTGAACACTCTGACTTTCCTGATGGGGGTGTTTCCAAGAGCTTCCTTTCTATTCATCACTCCAACCCTGACAGAGGCCTCTGTGTCTTGGCAGACTTCCTGCCAAGAAACAGTCCAGCTGTTTACTGATCAACATTCCCTCCTGATCGTCTTGGCAATTTAAACAACAATCGCAACTTAATAACTGTTGTGCCTTTGCTAAAGATAATAGCATTTTACCAAATCAAGTGATAGCTTTTCTAGTTAAAAGTTAGGCTAGAAGACAAAGATTTCAAGAGCTAAATTGCAAATATACTTTAAAATAAGAAAGCTATTCCCAGGGCAAAATGTATTACAGAAACAAAGTGCAAAGCACCTTTCCTAGTGGATGAAACTCCTAAGTGCGATGGCAGCTGTGGTGATCATCACTGAGTGTGCAGTTTACCAACACAAAGTAAGCAGATCTTTCTTTAACACCCAACTGAAATAAAACAAGTTTTACTGCTTCATTTGAATTCAAGGCCCTGACCTTGTCCTGGGATGCATAACCAGCTGAGGGTCAGAAGCGATGATGCCCTGGAGAGATGTGCAGCAGACTATCCCTAGGTGGCGCTCTGCAGCTCACCTTTCCTCTGTTTTGAGCTGGATGGCAAGGCCTTCCACACTTCCCATCCACCTACAGGGCCACCCACAGCCACAGCCACTGTGTCCTCCAGGCAGCTGGGACACTACCAAAGAACTGGTGAGGAGCAGGCACTGTCCTCTTGTAAGTCTTTCTGTGGCCCTCAACCGACGAGCATTCAAAATACAAAGGTATTATTTAAGAAGCTTTTTAAAAAGGTACTGTCTTAAAAAAAATTTTGGCCAGAAGATGTATATGAATATTTAAGGGACAACAGGCTGAGGCCTGTATCCCTTCTCTACAAAAGTAGGCAGCAGTTCCCGCAAACTCTGGGCACAGGACAGTTTCCTCTGTCTTCTCCGAGTGTACAGAACTGTGGTGGAAGACCAGGGCTGAGCTGACCAGGGCAGCCTGCTTGCTGCTGGTCAGCTCAGTACCCCACCCTGCTGATCAACAGGGGTTGTTTCTGTCTGAGCATCCAGCCAAGCAGGCTTTAAGTTTTGGATTTCATCTTTAGTCAAGCAAATAGTCCCAAACTACAGGAAACACAGAGTTTCAATATACTATCTGATCAGAACAAGTGGAAAGTCACCCATTTTGTTTAGTTATTTGGCAGAAGGCTAGCCCTGCTTAGAACAACCCCATGGCTCCCAAAAGGAGCTCAGCATTTTCCACTCAGTTTATGGAAATAGTGCTTTCATGTGGGCCTGGGGAAAAAAAAAAAGAGTTTTTACTCCTCATGAGAAACTTAGCATACTGAAATCCCTTTGTATAACAAAAAAAAGAAAAAAAAAGAATTTAACATAAAGATACAACAAAACTTAAAAAAAAAAAGCCAAACTACTTTTCTGGTCACCTAGACAAAAGAGAATGGTAAAAGCATGAGCTAAACAGAGAAATCCTTAAAACATTCTAAGTGCTAAAGGAAACTTTTAAACATACGACAATTAGCTTGCATATGCTAAACATTTCACATGTACGATGCTTTGAGAAACTGCTCTGCACTTGAATGTCTTAGGGTGGGGGACCTCATTCTGGCACAGGGGCACACGTGTCAGGGCCACTGTGTCTACCGGGATCCATGTTTGCAGCAAGCCGCAGGGTCTTTTTTGTGGACACTGGCACTGGCAGCATTCAATACATTTGCCCCAAGGTGAGATCAGAACACTAACACCGCAAACCCCATTAAAAATTAAGCAAGGCACATTAAGTGAAAGCTTGAATGAGGACAGCAAGACTGCACTTCCCTTTCTCACATCCACAGTATGCAGCAACACTAATCTGTGAATCTATACGCCTGCCTAAGAGATGCGAATGACAGGATAACAGTTCTTAAAAGATACTGGACAACCAAGTGCAGACAAGTTTGAGAGAAAGTGCTGTCAGAAATAATATGCATACTGATTCTTGCAACGACAAGGGGTTTGCATTGCTGAAACAGTATATATTTCTATTTCTTTGGGTCCAACAGAACCACTCTCCCGTGGCTCGGTGTCTTCGACCACTGGGCTGTTGTTGCAGCTAACAGGAAACTGTCCACTCCCACCTGTTTCAGTGGCAAGCTCTCTATCAATGTGCATTTTGTCCGCGTCGTCTTCAAGCTCACCATTCACTAGTGGCATGACATAATCCAGGGTTGGAGCTGCACAGAAACAAAGACATTTTAGATAACTGTACAGATAAGAAAGTCATACTGACAAAACTGAGCAGTATTGATGACTTTAAAGCTGTCAAGGAATCAAAAAAGCAAAGGTCACTAATGAACTCTGGATACTAGGGAGAAATCATTTTCCACAATAAATTTTATGTCTTGAAACATGATTTCAATTAAAAGTCATAAATTCTAGATCCCCTGCCTACATTTACTAGACAGCAAATATTCTGACTGCCCTTTTAAGAACATCAAGAGGCTCTTTGGAGAACCATTTAAAACCACTGAAGAAACCATGTTCAAGTTTTAAAAAATTCACTAATTCCACTAACAAAAGGCATCAGACTGGATGCTGGTGGCTCACACCTGTAATCCTAGTTACTCAGGAGGCTGAGACCTGAGTATAGAGGTTCAAAGCCAGCCTGGACAGGAAAGTCCCTGAGAGACTCATCTCTAATTAACCACTCAAAAACCGGAAATGGCGCTGTGGCTAAGTGGTGAAGAACTGAGGAACAGCCCCCAGACCCAGAGTTCAAGCCCCACAACCAAAAAAAGAAAAAAAAAAGTTCAAAGCCAGCCCCCTAGCAGACAATCCTGGAGACTTACATCTCTGATTAACAAGAAAAGAGCCAGAACTGGAGGCAGGTCTTAAGAGGTAAAGTGCCCCAGCTGGGAGTGAAAAAGCAGAGTGGGGGTACTAGGTCCTGATTTCAAGCCCCAGTAGCAGCACAACCCCCCCCCCCCCAGCAAACTACTTCAGCTGACAGCTACATGAATTACAACTCACCTCACTGAAGTCCCTGGAGCTGCCTGTGCACTTGCTTCCTTTCCCTTTCACACATATCTAATTAATATACACAAGTGCATCTCTGATGCATTCCAGATTCTGAAATATTCAGAATTGTTTCTGGGCCAAAGAATACAAATAACTTGGAGCAATACATTTAAAAATAGAGAACTGAGCTGTGTGGCTTTAGTGATAATTTTAGAAGCACAAGTCACTAGCAACTGCTAGTCCTCTACTGTTCCCCAGAGACACCATGTAGAGAACCAGAACCCAATTATGAATGATCAGCGTAAGGTAGAGGCAGAAACAGAGCAACGGGATTTCTAGAGCCGAGGAAAGGCATCTGAGCTGGGGCGAGGCCAGGCAGGTGCTCTGAAACCAGAGCTTCAGGCTTTCCACCCAGAGCTCTGGAATCTACCTTCACTGCCAACCTAGGATGCACTTCCCAAAGACCAGCAGCAGATGGGCCACTTGGGGCAGGGGGCGGGAGGGGGGAAGAGGTGGTGGTGGAGGAGGGCTGTGTGTGACTCAGGGCTGGACAGCTCTTGCCAAGACGCTCCCAGCTGGAGCCACTGAGTAGTGGCTCAGTATCTTTGTGTAACAAGGCAAGAAGAGTTATTTTTGTCACGTCACCCCTCTGAAAAGCAGGTTTAAAAAACACCTGACAGATTAGGATATGGGGGGGGGTGGGATGGGGGCGGGGAAGCCTCATGAAGCAGGGTGAGGTTTTTCTTTCTTCTCTGCATCCAGGGCCCAAGACAGTTCTAGGTCAAGCAAGGAGGGACACTCACTACCGAGGAGGCAGGGGACGAACAGGACAAACTATTAACAATTCGAATACCACGAAATCCTAAGAACCTCAGCTGCAGACAAAACTCAAGTAGCTGGATACTGCCCAGCTACTTCCTGGGTTCAATCCCCAATGCCACTACATATATGGGGCTCTCCTACCCGTCTAAATGACCTCAGGCAGGATGGCTGTGGTGACTTGTGAACCAGGGCCCCACGGGGACACCTGAGGATACTCTGTGGAGTAATCCCAACATGGCAACCATTGGGATTGAGGCTCAATCTATAGCAAAACAAACCCCTAATGAGGACCTCCGAGAGGGTTCAGTTCAGTGGGTGCCTACGTTCTAAGGTGACTGTGAACACAGAAAGCAGGGCAAGAATGGAAGGATCTCCAATTTCAGCAAGCAAGAAATCAGTGTGAGAACCTCTCAATACCTTCCTAGGGTCCCATTCTCCCCCTCCCCCCCGCCAGCTCCTGAGCCTCTGTGCTGTGATCATTCCACCATCGCCTGTCTAGACACTTAGGCCCTGTGGTTTTATGTGGATAACCCCTCCTCCTTCACAATGAGAAATTGTTTTTTTCCTATAAGTCATGGGGCTTGAACTCTGGGCCAGGTGCTCACTTGAACCACAGCGCCACTTCTGGTTTTCTGATAGTTAACTGGAGATAAGAGTCTCAGGGACTTTTCCTGCAGGGCTGGCTCTGGACCATGATCTTCAGATCCTAGCCTCTAGGACTAGTAATAAGCCCTGAAAGCGCACTGGCCTCTGAAGTCGAAAGCATTCCAGCTTTGGGCTCCGTCTGCCTCAATCACAGCACCCAGGGCATGCTCTCCACTAGCTCCCGAGCTGTGTCTGGGAAAGGAGGCCTGCAGGCATGTCAGGAGAGGTCTGCTCATTGCACTTAGGAAGGCCGCTCTCTCCCCACTTCCTTTTGTTGACTCTAAAACCAGCTGCCTTTCCTGGAAATGTTAGGGTAAGTACATCTTCCATTTGGGACGCCCGAGCCGGTACCATGGGAGGTCAGGCTTCCAGTGCCTGTGAGATGCGAATGCAGGATGGGTTCTGAACCTCACCATCTCCTCCAACCAGGGTGGGTGTACAGGGCTACTCAATAGCCAAAAGGAGAACAAGATGGAAGCGCCAGTTGTCAGCAATCCTCTACAGCGAGATTGGAACCGGCAGGAGCATGAATAGAGGGTGTAGGGACTTCTCCAACTGAGAAGGTGGGCTGCGCTGTGGAAATAATGTAACTGGACACCATGACCGCCCGCTGTAGCCTTGTCTGAATGCTGACCGTGGCAGAAGGGGGTATGTGGCCTAATACTCTATTGGCCTGCAGGGCACAGGGGGCAGTGCAAGACTCACTGCCAGCACATGTGCAAATGCACCGGGGCCTATTTTAAGACCAAGTGTCTGACACTGCTACATGACGAAGCTGCTCGTTAGCCAGGTCACCGCTCCCAGGCCTGCCGACAGCGCCACGTCCTTAGGGCCACAGGGCAGACACCAAGTTTGCCAAGGACTTCTCTGCAATGAACTCGAGAGATCAGCCAGGACCACCTACTCCCTAAGCAGTGCCAGGCAGGTTGTCCCCCAACCCCAAGGCACTTTCTCTTCTCATGTGTGCAGGTAGCACTGGAGACACGAGCTACAGAGGCCTCAGCTCCCCTAAAGGAGCAAGCACACACCATGTCCCTTTCCATTTCCATCTGCCACTGTGAACCACAAGGGTGCTGACTTAAGCATCTGGGTTTTTGTCTTTGTTTTGGGTCCAGCTTTGCTTATATGTATAGGCCAGCCTGTCCTCAAACTTGTGAATCTACTCTGCCTCCAGCTCTCAAATACTGGGATTAAGGACCTTCACCACACCAGGCTTAAATGTCTACTTTTTCTTAGGAAGGTTCTATTGTTAACCAGCTCTCAAGGTTCAAAGCAAGGTTCTTGGACTACAGGGTGGACCTTGTGTGGTGCCTGAACTTCTGCCAATGCTGGAACTCCAACAGCAGAGAGCTTAGGGGATACAAGAAAGGCTGAGAAGACAAAAGAGGGGCAGGGTTTGTTCAAACACTGCAGAGAAGAGGTGGACATAAGGCACTGTGATCCTTACAGTGGAACGTGTGTGCTACAAAGCACGTCTCTAGGGCCATCACACTGAGAAAGCAGGAGGCACGCTCCCACTGCTGCTGAACTCTGAAAGCACCTGTCACGCGAATCTGAGAACACTAAGCCAGTGAGAAGCTAAAGTGGATTCTGTTCTAACAACTTGAAGGAATTTTAACTGTATACCTGCAAAGTATTTTCTTTTTGACATCTCATGTTAAGGCAACTAATAAACGTCTGTTCTTTCCCAAACGGGCTAGTCCTGAGTTCTTTTTGATTTTGTGGCACTGGGATTGAACTTGGGGCTAAAGTGCTCTACCATTTGAGCTTCATCCCCAATCCTTTTGTTTTTTTTCAGATAAGCTTTCCAGCCAGCTTAGCTCAGGTTGTTCTCAAACTGAGGCACTCCTAGGCTCCGTGAAACAAGCTGCGACTGCAGAAATGGACTACCACAGCTAGACTATTTTTCTGATAGGAAGGGTGTAGCCAAACCTTGCCTGGGGTGTCCTTGAACCTAATCCATATCCTACCTCCACAAATCAAGTAGCTGGGGTTACAGGTATCGACTACCACAACCAGCCACAACTCTTCTGTGTGTTCAAGAGTTATTAAGAATACAAAAAGGAGATTCTTTTTTTTTTTTTAATTGTAAAAAGGAGATTCTTTATTCCTGTTCAATGCATTCTGAAACGAAGTGTACTGGGAAACTTTGCAGGGCTGGTTTAAAATTACATCACAATACTGCAGCAGATGTCTTTCCTAAAAAAAAATGTCTTTTCATTAACTATGGAGTCTCTACATCAACTGCATACATTGGTGGTCCTGCTCCCACGACATCTACTCAAGGCAGTGGCTTCCAATTAGAGCACAGAGGGCTCCTGGCCTGAACCACCAAAGGAATCCACCACAGAAGAGATGGGATCTGAGTTTCAAGGAATACCTATGTGCAATGTATACTGCATTTGCTTAGCCTGGGACACTAACAAACCTAAATCAACAGCTATGGAAGAGGTAAGTAGCTGTTTTGCAGTTCTGCGGTCCTAATGTGAATGGTTGATAAACAGAAGAGGACACACACTGGCTAACTTGCACCACAATATGGGCAAACCCCATACCGGGGGAACATGACCCCCACTCTTCATCAAAACCACTACTCAAGGAACTTGAGATTTTATCACCACTACCCCCAAGCTGTGCCCACACTGGCCGTCTCCATTTCAACCAGACTGTACCTGGGACTTGAGTAACTTTACGCAAGTTTATTTTATACTCAAGGCAATCAGCTATTCACTTATGATTTATAGCACTTCATTTCCCAAGGGAAAACAGCCCCAACTTACAATGCTTGAAAGCTACTGAACATGCATAGATACTGTTTCTATAGAAAAGTGGGAACATGTCCCCAAGTTCAAAACAAAAGCATATTTTATTATTTTTTGGGGTCCGGTCGTGGGGCCTGAACTCTGGGCCTGGGAGCTGTCCCTCAGCTCTTCAGCTCAAGGCTAGCGCTCTACCACTTGAGCCACAGTGCCACTTCCAGCTTTTTTCTTTTTGCTTATGTGGTGCTGAGGAATTGAACCCAGGGCCTCATGCATGCAAGGCAAGTGCTCTACCACTGAGCCACCTTCCCAGCCCCAAAGCATATTTTATAAGAATCCCTTTAAGAGCTGGCTTAGCTAGAAAAATTTGAGGGATTGCTTTTTTTTTTTTTTTTGGTCTATCATGGGGCTTCAACTCTGGGCCTGGGTGCTGTCCCTCAGCCCTTCAGCTCAAAGCTAGCGCTCTACCACTTGAACCAGTGCCACTTCCAGTTTTGAGTGGTTTATTGGAGATAAGAGTCTCGGGGTTGGGAAGGTGGCTCAGTGGTAGAGTGCTTGCCTTTCATGCATGAGGCCCTGGGTTCGATCCCTCAGCACCGCATAAACAAAAAGAAAAAAGCTGGAAGTGGCACTGTGGCTCAAGTGGTAGAGTGCTAGCCTTGAGCTGAAGAGCTGAGGGACAGCGCCCAGGCCCAGAGTTCAGGCCCCATAACCGGAACCCCCCCCCAAAAAAAGGAGTCTCACAGACTTTTCTGCCTGGGCTGGCTTTGAATCATGATCCTGAGTTCTCAGCCTCCTGAGTAGCTAGGATTACAGGCGTGAGCCACCAGTGCCTGGGAGGTATTGTTTTTATGACTATAAATTCTATACCTTAAATCATCACATATGATTCTCAGATTGCAGGACAAAACAGACTTAAATTAATAAAGTCCGAACTATGTATCTATTCTTGGTCAGTATTACCCAGGGGCTGGTAAATTAAATTCAAGGTCTTGTGCTTGCTCAGCTTACTTGCTTGGGTTGGCGTTCTGAATCATGCCTCCAGTTTTGTGGTGATTATTTTAGAGATAAGAATACCTCAGACTTTCTGTTGGCTGGCTTCCAAGTCTAGTTAGGATTATATATACCTGGCTAAAAATTTTTTGAAATAAGTGGAGAAAGAAAAAAAAGACCAACTTCCACTCACATATACACTCACATACACATACATATACATTTACATATATATACATCTATATGTATACGTATGTATGTCAATCATGGGGCTTGAATTCTGGGCCTGGGCGCTGTCCCTGGGCTCTTCAGCTCAAGGCTAGTGCTCTACCACTTGAGCCACAGCACTCACTGCCTCATACATGTGAGGCAAGCATTCTACCACTGAGCTACCTTCCCAGTCCTCTTGTAATATTTTTTATGTAAAATTATTTTAAAAGTATTTTATATGCATGAATGGGTATTCTTATTTTTACTCTGGCATGAGGATAAAAAAGTTTAACAAAGTGACTAAAGTCGAGACAGCAAAACTTCCATCCATTTAATCAGAAAATCAAACAAAAAGTAGTAATTATAATGCAAAGAAGCAACCTGTTTTGAATTGCGCAGTACAAGGCTGGTCTGAGGATGGACAAAACTATCTAAACCAAGACACTCAGGACATGTGTAACTGGGGATGCAGATGTTCTGGTGAGCACCATGCAGCACCTGACAGTGAGAACAGCAGTAGAAGGAACACAAACACCCAGCTGCTCGAAACACACAAGTGCATAAGGGTCACACCCAAGGGCTCTGAACCACATGAGGTACTGAAGTATGAGCAATGCTAGGAGATCTGTCACTAAGTTGCAATGAGCAGACAAATCAGGAACAGGAAGGAAGAGCTACAATCGTGTATCATGGCACAAAGACACCCTTCCTTGAAGCGCACAGAAACTCATGCTCCAGAATGTGCATCCCTAAACAGTTGTTTGCCATTTCATCCTGAGAGGACAAGCTAGGCTGGAGCACACATTGTTTCTGTATGAGCACCCTCAGGCTGAACACAAAGATGGCCTGAGTGGGAAGGACTCGTGGTGAGTTGGATGTGGTAACTGAACCTCTACCACTGTACCCACCAGTCAACTAGAAATCAACAGGACACCAGCCAAATCTGTGCAGTGATAAGGTTTAGGTGACTTAAGGAATCCCTAAGAAATACTTTTCAGAATACTTAAGCAATAAGAAATTGGCAAATTCAACTGACATGAAAAACTCTGAGATTAGTTTAAAATATTCCTTAGGGTCTAGTATTTCTGAATCTAATTTAAAAAATCCAATTAGTGAGACCTTTTAAAGACACAATTTAAATTTAACAAGGGAAAACAAAGCATCAACCACTTTGAAAGGATACTTATAACACCGCAATGTACAATTGATACATGACGGTATAAAAAGGCCAACACTAAATATCATCTCACTATATTAACCAGGCATAAAGTGAAACTGCAAACTTTTTAAAAGTAGATGCTTCTTTTGGGTGATACTGGGGTTTGAACTCTGGGCCTGGTGGTTGTTAGACAGGTGCTCTACTGTATGAGCCATATGTCCAGCTTTTTCTTCCGGTTATTTTTTAGATAGTGTCTGTGGGGCTTGAACTCTGAGCTCTTCAACTCAAGGCTAGCACTCTACCACTTGAGCCACTGTGCCACTTCATTTTCAGGTGATTAACTGGAGATAAGAGTCTCATGGGGTCTTTTGAACTACGATCCTCAGATCATAGCCTCCTGAGTAGCTGGGATTATGGCATGTCCTAACTTTTTATTGATACAGGATCTTGTGACATTTTTGCCCGGTTTTGCCTTGAACTATATAACACTCTTGTGACGTCACCTCTGTCCCCCAACTAGTCAAAATAGATGCTTTAAAAGGCTTTTTTTTGGTTGTTTTTTGTTTGGCATTGGTCCAGGGGCTTGAACTCAGGGTCTGGGTGCTATCCCCTAAGCTTCTATCCCCAAGGATAGTGCTCTATCACTTGAGCCACAGGTCCCCTTTTGAAATTTTGGTAGTTAATTGGGCGTTTAGAGTTTCCTTTTCTTGCATAGAGAGGACTTGAACCACAATTTTCAGATCTCAGCCTTCTGAGTAGCTAGGATTATAGGTATGAGCCATCAGCACCCAGCTTAAAAGGGATTTTAATATACATTTTATTTATTTATTTATTTACTTATTTATTGTCGGTTGTGTGGCCTGAACTCTGGGCCTGGGTGCTGTTCCCCAGCTCTTCAGCTTAAAGCTAGCGCTATACCACTTGAGCCACAGTGCCACTTCCAGCCTTTTTTGCCTATGTGTTACTGAGGAATCGAACCCAGGGCCTCATGCATGCAAGGCATGCACTCTATTACTGAGCTACCTTCCCAGCACCAAAATGTTCACTAGAATGTGGTACAAATGACAGTGGACACTTCATTAAGAAAAAAAATCATCCTGAAATCTACTCATACTTGCTTCATGACTTTCGTTTCTTTTCTGGAAATTATTAGGCCTGTAACTTAAAATGTTGATGAACTATTGCATTTAAATTCACACACAATCCTATATATGCAAACTTCTACAAAAAGTGACATAGACACAAGGAATTTTTAGTGGTGAGATTTACAAACACGGCTTCACAGTAAAGGTTACGGTGAGTGAGGCTGGCGCTGGGCCCAGTATCTACCTGTCTACTTTGACTGCATTTCTTTTAAGACCGCGGGACACAACTTGTGACCACCCTAAGCA
Source organism: Dipodomys ordii (assembly GCF_000151885.1). NCBI lineage: Eukaryota > Metazoa > Chordata > Mammalia > Rodentia > Heteromyidae > Dipodomys > Dipodomys ordii. The sequence continues at coordinate 7,459,427 of NW_012267280.1, read as the reverse complement.
AGTCTCGACATAGTCTGTGATTTCAGCCGATTTCACACTCATGGGTCCCTGTCCCTAGATGCTCTGGTTAAGCCAGACACTGATCCTTGGTTGAGGGGATTTATAAGCAAGCAGAGGCAGTTTAGACATGCCTCTGGCTGGGAGTCTGACGTGCAGGCACTGGCAGCCTGTCTGTGGGAGACTCTCCATCTTAAGAGTGACCAGTGGCTGCTACTGCGCAAAACTCCAAAACTGTTTTTAAGAAAAACAACCTTACTTACCCAAATTCCTCAACTTCAAGTTAATAAATGAATTTGCAATACATAAGACACAGGGACGAGACCAGGTCACACCCTGTGCCTGTGGTGACATGACAGAAAAAGTAGGAAAAGAACTTTTATTCTCAGATCACTGGCAATTTTTATAAGCTCAGGAACAGTCCAAAGAAATTTTAAAGAAAAAAAATCAGGCTTGGTGGCAGACTTCTTTTTTAATAGTTGCATTTTTTAACAATTCCAATGAAGAAAGCACATGTGGGTGGCACCCCGCCAGCCTTCATCCTCACAGTGGCCACATGGACAGTTCTCCACCTTGGCACACATGGCTTGCTGGAAGATGCCCACAGCCATGAAAGGAGACTTGCTAAGGTGGCAGCCCCTGCTCTGTCCCACCCCAAGTGGTCTCACCTCCAGTTCTAGCTTTCTTCACTCCTGAGGACGCCACATCTTCCAGACATCGTTTTCGATTTGTTCCCGCACTAACGCAATCGGGAAACACGTTCTCATGACTCCCAGTCAGAGTGCCATTATGATAGAAACGGCTCAGATGGTGGTTCCGGAGGCTCAAGAGAAACTGGGTGCACTCCCGGAAACCCTGGGTTTGGGCAATGTCTGCTGCTGTCAGGCCACTGGCATTTCTCAGGCTGCACAACACAAAAACACTGAATTAAACCCCATTGGCATCGAGTGGGTCTCTGCTCCCACTGAACTGACTATCTATCTGAGGTGATATGGAAAAGCCAGTCAATTTACAGAAAATCCTCGTTAGGGGAGCAGTTAATCACCCTGGCTCCCTAACTATCTTCTCTAATACATACGTGATTTCTAAGCAAGATTTTGGGAGATATTAATTTAAAAATCAAGACACTAAATTTAAAAAGGCATCTTCCTATTCAACTTCTCAAAATCACATCTTAAATTAGTCTGAAGAATCTAAATTTAAACTACTTCAGACTTCACCTAAAACTGAACTCTATATTATCCTTTAGCTTGAGTAAATCATAACAAACAAACATACACTAGCATTGTCTGTGGCATTTATAGCAAGTGGCTTCTTTCAAACAAAGTCTTGGCTTAGCAACGAGTCAGGGTTCAGCTGACATGTGGCACTGTAAGTAGAGGTCTGGGGGCTCTCTGGTATCACAATGATCTACCATCAAGTGGACTCACTATCTGGAAAGCTGCATTTCATTCGGCCTTTGGGGCCTTGTGCAGGGAATCTGCAGGATTATTACCTGCTGACCTCTTGGGGTATGTGTGGACATTTGCTTTCAAAAGCCTCTAACACTGCCTTTGGAACCCATCTCCTGGGCTGACACCCTACTTTCCTTTTGTCCAGTAACACTACGAGGTAAAGACCTCATGTCTTCTGTCATACTGAGACTCATCAAGTAGGAAGTGTTGGAGGAACTTTCGTGACAGAACTGAATAACATGAAACAATCAGCCAAACGTGTAAATGTGAGGAGACTAAGACTGAAAGTGAGGCAGCATTATGTACTTGTAACTCCTCTGTACACCACCTTTATGATAACAATCAAAAAATTAAAAATGGGGAATCCTCAAAATTCCAAATAAAGTTTCATTACATTTAAAAAAGAAAAAAGAAAGTGAAGCAACAAAAGCAGCTCCATATTAAAGTCCCCTGTGGACAAGAGGGGACAGGGCTTTCCCATGAACTTATCCCATGACAACCACAGACTGATAAAACAGGAACTAGAGCAGTGCTCAACAGCAAAGACAGCTTCCAGACCTCTTCAGCCAGCCAGGCCACAGGCCCAGCCAAGATATGGTCAAATGAAGACCTCCCTAGTGCCCCAGACAAAACCAACTCAACCCTGAGCGTTTGTGCTTTGTGGGGTTACTGCTACGGCAAAAAAAACAATCTGAGAGCAAAACTACACATGCAGGGACAAAAGTTTTTATTTTTAACGGTTAGGTATATCCTTTTAAATTCATATATTTATTAAGTTCCTTTTATATTCATATTTCCAAGCTGACCTAAAGCTCTAGTCTCAGAAATAAAAAAAAAATTATGGGTATTTGGACATTCATTCTCTAAACATATCTACTCTGAAAGCCTCAGATAAAGAAATGCAGTATATAATTGGAAGAAAAACCCAAGTCCAATTTAATGAGACATAAAATAAGACTTGAGATTCACAGTAATTTGACAAAAATTTGTTTATAAGTAAAAGGTAATTATGTATTGGATTGTTAGGAACTAAAATTAATATTTTGTTTTTCCTAAGACTTTATGGTTGTGAATTCTGACAAATAGTCTGTCATAGCACCATTTCAACTTTCACAAACTAAACCACCAAAGTGAACTACATACACTGTTCCAGCACAAGGACCTCCTTGTTACTGAGTGGACACAAGCCCTGCATGGCTCTCAGTTCACAGCAGGGCGACTTCCACAAAACTGCACCGGCATCATCAACCAGAGTGAAGACGGTCTAGACTAGCCTACTCTGCCAAACACAAGCTCTGTGTAAAAATCCATGAACTCCTGACTTAGAAGAGACAGGGAAGAGAAGCAAAGTTCATAAAATCATCATTTCTGAGCCAAGTCCTGGGTCTCGCTGTCTTAACATCGAAGAATATAGAGTGGAGTAGAGTCAGGAGAGATAGGAGCGCTAGAGAGGAGTCTCCTCAGATATGAGCACTAACGACAGCTGACAGGAAAAGTGCTCTTCAGTGAGTGACAGAGTAAACTACCCAGCACTAAGCTTTCAATTTCAATCTGAATGACCATTCAGGGAGAAGAGGCATGACTGGCAGGGAGTGTGCAGACTGCCAGACACACCCAAGCCCGCTGGCTGGTTCCAGGCCTCACCTGATTGCCCACTAAAAATATAATTATTGGCACATCACACTTGAATTAGAACCAACCCGACTTCTGGGTGATTCTGGCACTGTTTTCTAAATTTATTTTAACTAAAAGAAGAGCTCAGAAGAAATGGACAGCTCATGCCATGCTTCCCAGTGCAGGGACTACATGAATAAGCAAGACCAGCCGACAGGACAAAGCTCTGGGTTGGCCGCATCTGCCCACCCTAGGAATCAGAAGGGAGTTTGAAACTGGATGGAAGAATGTTGAAGTCTGTGGTATAAATGAAGTTGTGCACACTGTATTTTTAGACTTTATCTTTGCACGACATACTCTCTGAATTTAGGTCTGAAGTGTGATTCCCCTGGGCACAGGCTGTGACTGCCATACAGGTTTACCTCTGTCCACATGTGACAACCAAAGAGTGGACTACCAAGTCACACGAGAGCTCTGCTCTGCCCTCTGGTCCAACATCCATCTGAGACATCTTTGAAAATGGGTAGCCACTTCAAAGAATTAAAAAAAAAAAAAACAAGTTAATGTTTAAAGGGATTCTAGTTGTGTGAAGTTTAAAAAACTTTGCTGTGCTTCCTGAGCAAACTCATGCTACTGTCTGTCAGACGTATCCTGGGTGGGCACCCAGTCTCCTAACCCTTCCTATACTAGTGTCTGTTCAATGTCTCTTTGTGTGCTGGGGTCAAACGTACGACTTCATGTATGCTGAGTAAATGTTCTGCCACTGGGCTATACCTAGCCCTCTGGCTGGTCTTTGAAATACCAGCACCTGAGTAGACAGAACAATCTTCATTATGAATTTAGTATTCTGTCAGACAGACTAGCAGAAAGGAATCAAACTGTAGTAATATTCTGAAGGCAGTATGTAAATTTTACTGTACCTAAGAAGTCCTCCAAGGGAACTTGAGAATGAACTAGCTCCATGCTGAGGTCAGCTGTGTCCTTCTGGGTGTCCACTTACAGTGCCACAATGCCAGGACCGAGAAGCCATTTGATCAGAGCAGATTAGGAAACAGTTTTTAGAATCTGAGGCATCTTACCACCCTCAGAATGTTTTCTTTTTCTTAATGCCATGTGACAATAAAAGATAACCACAATGTTTACATAAATAAAATTTCTGTTAAAATTCTGATCTCAATTTAGCTATTGTTAGTTTACAAATAAAAAGGTAGATATCATAAATTAGGGTAAGCAAAGCATGCAAATCTAAAGAATCTATATCTGAATTCCTAGATTAGCATTAAAACCAATCACCGCAACAAATACCTCAACAGTATGCCTTGTGTGCAGAAAGGAAGCGATACTGAACATTCAATGCCACAACCGTAAGGTTTCGGAGAAGCACCTGTGGCAGTTTCAGCAGTTTCTATAGGAATGCTCCCCCTTTCTAGGGTTACTTGAAAAAATCAAGTCAATTCGAATTACGCAGCTGTAAAACATTGACATGTGTGGTTTTTACAGATTCAGAATCTTCTGCGTGACGTAAACGGGCAATGGTTTATACACAGGAAACTTAAATAATACGGGATCACATTTGCAGGCAACATTTGGATTAAAGATACATACACACACGAGTTGCAGAAGCAGTCATGGAGCTAGGCCGCTGGTGTGTGACCACCGGCACGAGCAGTGCCCGGCAGTGCTGCCTTCTATGACCTCTGGTCACTTTAGCATGAAGCCAATTTAACTATGTCAAATATTTCAATGAAAGTTTAACAGTATGGACTAAAAACCATCAACTCACGATTCTGGTTACTTTAAAATTTGGTATGCTGTATCGCAAATACATTAGTAACTATTCCTAGATGGAAATAAGCAAATAAATGGAATCATTAAAAAAAAGATAAAAACATTACTAAATGTCCATTTGTACAGTCAAAACATTAGCAACATCCGAAATTACTTCAATTAAATAAATACGTGTATTTTTAACCCTTTGGTATCCAACTTTTATATATAATTATAGAGCTTATACGTATTGTTCAGTTAACAATAGGAAGAAACAATTTTTTTTCAAAGTTTCTACCTGAATAAATTTGGTGCCAAGTTTTCAAGTTCATTTACTGAGGACAGTTTCATACTTAACTGAGCCACAACTGTTTGCATACATTAAAACATAAAAAGCATGATCATGAAGTCTGATAAAATAGCAAAGCGAAGAGCACTGGGATTTAGAAACTACTGGTTTGATATACATGTACCATCTTCATATAAAAGGAAGGGTTAAAGAGATACTGAAATTTGTACAAAAAGTAATCAAAACTTCCACCTAACTCAGCCAACAGCTATGGAGTACTGATAGGCAGCATGTGAACATGTGCTCCTCTCTGGTGGGCAGATCTGAAGCAGCTGCCTCAGAAGGCCTGTCCTCCATACTGTGGCCTCTGGGTGAAGAAAAAAGGAGCAGGAAGTAGCAAGACCAGACAAGTCTGCAGAAGTGACAATCAGACACGGAAGCAAGTACTAGAATATTAGGAAGACTAGTTCACAGCATCTATAACGTAACTAGTTTAAGTCAAAATTCTAATAAATCTCATGTTGTAACACGAAGATTATTCTGAAGGGCCAATAAGTAAATGATGAACAGGAACAACCAATTTCAAAAATGAGTGGCTGAGACAGCAAACCTGGGTTGCATTTCTGCCCATAACAATTGCAATACTAAATATGCGCTCATCATGTCTTTGTTGAGTTTTGCTTTGAGGCATAGCTCTATGACAGCATAAAGTTAAGAAAGCATGACCAGGGTTGAGGCACACAAACTACTTCTGTCTTAACTAAAGATGCTAAATGCCCACCTGCTGGTCTTGCAGCACTGTCTGTGAGCTATGCCTTAGATTCCTGCTGTCACAGACCGCTGTGCCCATTTTCTTATCCAGGCAAATCCTAACAGGCATAGCTGGTGAGACTCCTCCAGTTTAAAGTAGTTTTATCAGCAGAAGGTAGCCAGCCTGCTCTGGCTACCACAGAGCACAGGGCTTCTGGAGAAACCCTTTCCTGCAGAGGGTAGGGTATCAAGCACTGGCATCTGCACCAAGTGTGATTCAGACAGGAGCAGAAGTGTCAGTGGTGCAAGTGATCCCCCCATCTTAAAAGCCCTTTGCTCCTAGCTAAGAAACAGGCAAAGCTGTAATATAGGCAGTTGCTGGGCACTTTCTCTCTCAAGAAAATAAAAGACAAAGTAGCCAAAAGGTTAAATGTACAGCTCAAGATCTGCTACAGTAGCAACAGGTGTTAGTAGTAATAGCAGTCACCAAATTTTGGAGTCTTTCTTCAAAATCCTATTACTCTAATCTTACACTGTTAATTTATTCTATCATCCAAAGAAAGAAATGAGGGAATATTTTTCTGTCTTGGTACAGGCCCTTCTTCTAATCAAAATGTAAGGGTAAAGAAAGCAGCAATGGAACTCTAATACTACACAAAAGAAGACTAAGGACAACTACAATTTACTCTGACACAGGCCTAGACACTTGAAGGCACGCAAACATGTAGTCTGGTTACAGGACTGAGACTTAACCCCATGTATTTTAAGTTTTAGGTGTAATGGTTAAGTGTTAACCACCATTACATATGCCAGACATAGAAACGCATGTGAAAAAGATAACTTGGCACCAAAACTCAGATTTAAATTAAAAGAAGAAAACAAAAGTCCATTAACATACTCACGTGTGGTGCTAGAAAATTTAATACGATGCACAGCAGCTGAAATGCGTTACCTTAGTGTTGCAACCTACATTAACCAGTGAGTGTTAACAACCGTTCTGGCCACAGACACTTAGCACACGACCACTGCCTCACTGTCTGGGGACCAAAACAACTGAAACTGTGGCCACTGTCAGGTAGCAGATGGACGAAAAACAGGAATTAAGAGCAAAATTATTTTTTAAAATAGTGGTATGAGGCAGCTTTTAATCTATTCATAGGAAAATCTTATCTCTTAAATACTGTAGAATACAGAACAATCTGATCCATCCTGAACAGGGGAAAAAGTAAGTAATTCTATACCTCTGATCTCAAAAGTAAAGTATAATTTGCCAGGACTACACTTATCCATACGAACAGCATCACAAGGCATAAGACAGGCCTAAGTACCATCATCTTGGGAATTCAAACAGCTACACTCTAAACGAGATGGGATGAGTTATAAAATAAGTGCTTATAAGATATAACAAAGCAATTCTTAGCTTACCAGCAAAACTGACATTTTAACTAGATGTTAAGACTAAATAACCACATACACAAAGTCAATAAATCATGATTACTCGTGTTCTATCTCCAGGTCAAAGATAATTTTTAAGAATTGCTTTTGGCTAGGTAGCTCAGGCTAGCATTTCTTCTAAAAAAATAAATAAATAAAAGTGAGAGCTCAGTCCAGGGCAGTCACCATAATGCAGGGTCTCGAGGGGAGGTTCCTGTACTGAGGAGGGGAACTACGCGAGGCCATGCTCAGCCACACCTGGTGGAAAAGAGACACTTGAGGGTCCTGTAACCAAGGACAGAATCGTAAATAAAAGATGCTCATATTTTAAAAGACACCTACTATAAAAAAGGACATAGTGATATTTATTGGCTCAAAGGATTAAGCTATCCATTAAAATGAAAGTAACATCTTTGTAATAAAATGTTTAGGACCAATCAGAGTGTTGTTTAGAAAGTTAAGAGGTCTAATTTTAATTATCCATTATTCCCATAATAATTAAGCAATTTAATCAATTATGTTATATGACTCTGTATTTTAGTCATAGTTAATAAAATTTCATCCATAACTTTAAAGTATTTGAGAATCACATTTTAAAACAATATAATCATATTATCAACTGCTTTTACATTACCTTGTCATACTACATATGAAGTCACAAGGGTCCCTGCAATGAGTAGTTAATACAGGCCATATTTATAACACTGACTTACTACAAAAGTAAAGGATGGAAACTCAAACTAATGGCAAATGTTGCCAGTGGTACTGGAACAGAAGCTGAGGAACTGAGCCAGGGAGCACAGCCTCTGCTACACAGACATGCCTAGATGGCTTAACCTACATGGTTTTGCTGTCCATCTATGTGCAGTATTTATTGTAATACAGAGTCAAACAAGGAAATGGAAACCAAAGGGTTAAACTAGTCTGTGGCTTTTACTTCTCCCAAAGCCATTAGAATAAAGTGATTTCTAATTAATTTCTATGAATTATTTGTAACATTTAAGGTAAAATTTAAAAAGCTGGTACTTCAGTTGTTATGTTGGTCATGAGAGCTCTATGGCTTACACTTGACATTTAAGGAAGGAAAATCGTATCCATTTTGTTAATGCTGTGAACTGCAGAAAAAGTTTTAGAATATGCACATCTTCAAGAGAAATTTAAAACAGGTGAATCTCATGCCTTAACAAATGCTACCTAATAATTTTCATATAAGATCATACTTCTTTATTAACAATTAAAAATCAAATGCTAAGACTGTATTTATCTAGCTGATATCCTAGATACCATCATTTATCAAAACATGAGGTTTGAAGTATCAACTCCAAGTCTCAAATCGTTATTGTACTCGGTTCCATTTTATAAAGGAACCAGTAAGCCATAACTGACTTTAGAGCAGTAATGTTCTCACGTTTTCCAAGATGAAGAAATCAAGAATTAGGAAAAGCCACAGTCCTCAGAGGACTGTTTCAAACTGAAGAAGCCTGCAGAGGTTCTTTGCCAACCAAGAGCCTCATGCTTGTTCTGAAACAATAACCTAGCCAAGAGAATTGTGAAGACCTGCTGCCACAGTGAAATAACAAATGAGTGGCTGAGTTGGATGTCCAGTTCCAACTCTAAGTGACTTTCTCTCCATACTAATGTGCTTGCTCTACATAGCCACTGAGGCTACTGTGAAAGAAGGGTCCCTCTGCTCATGATCAACTTAGCTCATAATTTTCCTTACCAACAACTGATCTACAAGGCTAATGCTTCCTTTCAATAGAGCACCTTGATTACAAGTCTAGCTGGGAGGAATAATCCAGGGTACTTACTCGGCTTGAGCCCCATTGGCCACCAGGGTACTGATGCATTCCAGGCTCCCTGATCGGGCTGCTTTGTGAATGGGAGTTTCTCCCTCACAGTCCTGAAACACACAATGCACTTACTCAGATCTCCCAAAACCTCTCACACTGTGAAAGTCAGAGTAATTAGTACAGATGTGTGATGTGTATGTCTGTACACTAAGTACAGAATAATTAGTAATTAGGTCAGCTGCCTTCCCACTGATCTCCAAAATGAAACAAAATGGTAAGCAAAATAGAACACACAAAGACATGTATTCAAAGGGAAGATGGAAGCAGGGAAGGTGATGCTCTCCACACTGTTTAGCTACAGATCAATGACCATAATTCCTATGCCCTCTTCTAGAGTAACAGCATGAATGCAGTCACTGGTGATTTCAAAGTCATTTTATCCTAAGCCATGGCACAATGTTTTGTATACAAATCCCAAATCACTATCATGTAAGTTAAGAAAAATTCACATTAGAGCAGCAATCTAACCCAATTCATAGCACATAAAAACTAACTCACAACCCAACCTATCCATGCCCCACTTCTGCTACCATAGTGCTCACGAGCCAAAATATCTGCCTCTGCCTGAGGAAGCATATGGGAGGCATATAGTTTGAGGTCAGAGGGCAGAACAAAGAGGAAGAACACAAGGTCAGACAGGACACGCTTCCTAGTCAAAACAGACCTGTTTTAGTAAAGATACTGAAGGAGGCAGCAAGGGACAAAGGCAGGAGTCTATTGCTGGCATCCCAAAAAGATGAACGTGTTTATATGCATGAATAAATGAAAAAACAAAACCCTGAAATAACAACATTCCTAGGCTGTCAGATCAGTAGAAGACAGACACAGCAACTACAATTAATCATCTAAGCAATCAAGAGAAGGGGGTCATTTCTGCTAGGAACATGAGTTTAAGGCTTCATCTACAAAAGCCTGGTAACAAAGCTGGGGCAGTATTTGAATCAATCCCGTTTCAATGCTACTGGGAGCTACAGTTGGCACAATATGGAATAAAGACTTAAAATGCAGGAATGGGTAACTGTGAGTAATGCATGGCACTGGGAAAACAGCTCATTCATAAGCTAAGCAAATTTCTCAGCTCTTCTCCACTGCATATGAATTCTCAAGAAAAGCTGGGGTGTGGGCCTCCCAAATAAAAAGAAAACAGAGTAACACATGACTGTTAGTTTGACACAAACCTCAATAGGGTCTGAGGGGAATATAAGGTGGCATTAAACTCCAGAAAGAAAATGTTCCCTTTCAAAAGGAACAGAATTGCCAACCTCTGTTTGTGATGGCTGTCTGGGGAACTAGCTAGCGAACTTATATTTAAAAGAACAAAATACCTTCCTAAAGAGGAAGGACAGGAGAAGTGGTTTATAATAAACACACATCATAACATCACATGAAAAATAGCACTGAGAAAAACTGCCAGGAAAACTGCAACTCAGATAGACAAGCTCCACAAAATACCCTCAAGGAAGAAAAGCTAATATTAGAAGATGATGAAAAATTCGAAATTTGCTATACCACTTCAGAAAAAGAATGGGATGTTAGCAGAGAAAATATAATCACTGTGTCACACAAAGAACTGTTGAGGTAGATGAAACTGGACAGACACCTGCAGGAGCTGGGGCCTTCATCGAGACAGATGTGTCCTGCAGCACGTTATTTTCACTTTCATTTGAATAAATGTTTTGTCATTTTCAGTTTCCAGTAAGTTTGCAGTAAGATTCTAGAACTGTTGAATACTCCAGAAGAAAGAGCCAGGGACAGAAGATAGAAGACAGACAGGGCACTTTGACGCATAATTTCTAACATAAAGAGCACAAACTGGAGATATATAGCAAGGCTGGTTAACACAGGCATTGAAAATACATCTCACAAAAGCCAGCTTTATGTCCTCTTTGGGGAAGCCCACAATGAGGAGCCAGACAATATTTTGTCATCTCACAACTCACCTGACAGATGGCCACAGGAAAAATGAATGTGGCCTGCCAGCAGTGAACATGCTCACAAGGAAGCAGAAGAAATCTACGGTGGATTCTAAGTTAAAGTGCTCTAACAGCAAAGGCAAATCTGGACCTGGCTTTTTAAAGTGGGAAACAAGATAAGTCATCTACCTCTAGAGGAACCAATGGTGTGCTAACACAGCTGAAGAGTTGCTGTGACCTCAAGAGCCAACAGAAGAGGCCCCAGTCTACCCCAAACTACAGCACCAACTAGTGTCAGAGACTTAGCCCTATGCTCCATATACTGTGATGCCCTAAAACCCTTCTGGAAGAAATTCTAGGATGCTTTTAAGGGTTCCCGCAGAGCTCTGGCACACATGCAAACTGGGCTGTGCATCTGAATACATGTAAGGCTGAAGGGAGAGGAGCTGTGGTTCTGTACTGGGGAGCACAGTGCAGAAGATGATGTTACAAGGTACTCAAGGGACAGTGCAAGACACACCCATATACCTTCAGCCCACATGCTCAACACCTGTTGACAATACTCAGCTGCTTTGGGATGCTGGTTGGAAAGCTGCTGCTACACTGAATAATGTCTGAAAAACTATCAGACAATTTCTTTAGAACTTGATATGTAAAATTTAACATTCTATATTTAGATTCGATGTTACTTACATCCATGGAACTGTCCTTTTAAAATTGTTATTATAAAATGATGTACACAGGGGTGACAGTCACATAAGTCAGGTAATGAGTAGTACATTTCTTCTGGGACAGGGACACCCCTTCCCCTGCCCTCTCCCAGTATTGTCTGTATTTTATTGATGACGACTCAGTTGTATGGTCAAGTGCCTTGTCTGAGGCTACAGTGACAAGGCAGTGGAAGCAATGTTCATTTACTCAGAAACCAGAAGCCAAGAGTACAGGATATGATGTTAATGGATGTGGGAACTCTAGAGCCCTGTGGGGGCTGTGACTGGCTGCAGGAGACTTGGCAGCATGCTTAAAGTATGAACACAGTGGAAAATTACTGGCTGAAATACACAGGATTATGAGCGCTTGACCTTTTGCTCTAATTCCTGTCAACAGACAGAGCCCCTGAATGCACTTAACTTAGCGAGGGAATTCCTGGATCTCTTACTGAAACTGTGCTTCCTGTCTTTTGTCATCTACCCCTTCTCAGATGCCCCCTTTTGTCTACTTTCCTGTAATCCCCCTTAAGTTTTCCGAGTGCTAATTTGAACTTATAATAGCAGAGGTGGGGGAGATATCGTCAGCTTAACCTTGCCCAGGTGGTTGAGCTCATCCCTTGAATGATGGTGGTTATTGGGGTATTATTTAATAAATGGAACTCTGATGTATCACAGCACTGGCTACTTCTTCATCTGTCACCTGGAATCTGCTGATCAGAACTGGTAAATGGACAAACATGCTGCTATCCAGCAAGGTGGACACACAAGGAGACAATTCACATGAATTGAAACAACAAAAAGGCGGAGAGCACACTTTTAAAGAAATGTGAGTGGAGAGGAAAGGAAGGAAAGAGAACATGAAAAATATAAAAACAAAAACAAAAAAACTGTCTCTACTCTTCAGGCCTCTTTCAATACTGCCATTTTTACGAGGAGTTGTATACAGAGGACAGCTTGCCAATTACGCCTTAAACTCTTTTCTCAACTTGGCCTTCAAGTGGGTATGTTCAGTACTTTGTTCAGTGGACTATGTTCAGTACTTTACACCTGGTTATAATCAAAGAATGAACCTTAGGAAAAAGAAAAATATCACAGAGGAAAGAGTTCCTCTGCACACAAAGAACCTTAATGACTGAGTGGGAAAGCATACAACACCAAGAAAACCACCACCATGCCAAGGATACGCCTCCCTCAGGAGACCAAGTGTCAGACAGCCATGATCCATCTGCTGGATGCTTCTCTACTCAGAGCTGACAACTTAAGGGCTCACGTGTGCCTTTCACTTAGGTGAGAAAATGTGAATATATACCATGAAAATCCTGGCACATATATACATTGCCATACATACACACTGCCATCTTTATACTTGACCTTAAATACAAACTCCTATGAAAACCTTAGCACACACATACACCATCATTTCATTTACTTCTTTTTAAAAAATTTCTTTTTGAATTCAGGGCCTGAACTTCTTTGCTCGAGGCTAATGCTCTACAACCGGAGACACAGTTCCAATTCTAGCTTTTTGTTGGTTAACTGGAAGCAAGAGTTTCAAGGACTTTCCTGCCTGGGCTGGCTTCGAACCACGATCATTAGATCTCAGGCTCCTAAAGTAATTAGAATTACAGGAATGAGCCAGGTGCTGGTGGCTCACACTTATAATCCTAGCTACTCAGGGGGCTGATATCTGAGGATCAAGGTTCAAAGTCAGCCTGGGCAGGAAAGTCCATGAGACTCTTATCTCCAATAAACCATTCAGAAAACCAGAAGTGGCACTGTGGCTCTGGTGGTAGATTGCTAGCCATTAGCTGAAGAGCTGAGGAACAGCATCCAGGCCCAGAGTTCAAGCCCCATGACCCACCAAAAACAAACAAACAAAACAAAACAAGAATTACAGGCATGAGCCACCAGTACCCAGCTGTATAATCTTAAATAAAACTACGTGAACCATTATCACTTCTTCCTCAGTAAATGAAAATGACTTTTCTGTATCTACCCGTGATCTAACTTATATCTTAAGCAAAACAAATTCACCTTGAAGCGGACTTAAGCCATCTTTTTGCTAGTCAGGGTGTGTTTTTACAGTGTATGTGTGAAGTCAAGGGAAGACAGCATTGAACACAAGCCAAGAAACCTGGGCTTTAGGCCAACTACCTTCAATTACAAGCTGTGACCTTGGGGAAATCACCAGATCTCAGCAGAAGATTTTAGTGAGTCACATAATAGGTGAAGGCACACTACAGACAGAATGCATGCTTCTAGAAAGGGCCTATTATCCAAGATAACTGAAGGAGTAAATTCTAACTGGCCTCAGGAAATATACCAAACTCTGATGAATGTCTCAATTTAAAACAATGCCGTGTGAGGAAGAAACAACAAAAGTCTTACCGGTTTGTTAATGTTGGCCCCCGCTTGAATTAGCCAGACTAGGCACTGAGGATGTCCCCCAAAAGCAGCAATGTGCGCTGGGGTCTGGGCGTAGCGTGTGGTGGAGGTGTTCAGTGTGGCTCCAGCTCTCACCAACTGGATTAAGCACTCCAACTTTGAAAGAGGGGAGGGGGAGAGGGAAGCAGGCAGACATGTCAGCTTACTATTAATACTCCACAATAAGCTAGGCCTTTCTCTTACCAATTTTAAGAGAATAAATTTAGTACTTCCTCCCCAATCTTATGAAAACTTTAGAAGGCAATTAGAACTTTTCCCTTATTCTTATTTAGAAAATGGGCAAACAGAAAGGGAGGGAAGCAGGATTTTTTGAACATGTCAAAGATTTTATTTACCTTATTATTCATGAGAACCAAGCTGATGTCATAACCATTCGGAGAAGCACAATCTTATATGAAGAACTATGAGATTGATTTACAGTGATACAAAACTGGCTTTTGTAAGAGGAAAAGTCAACTGAACTTCCAAAGGACAGAATTTGCCTGTTTATAGATAAACACTTTAAAACATTCCATTTTAAAATGAATAAAGAAAGGCGGGCGCCAGTGTCTCACACCTGTAATCCTAGCTACTCAGGAGGCTGAGATCTGAGGATCACGGTTCAAAGCCAGCCTTGGCAAGGAAAGTCCACGAGACTCTTATCTCCAATAAACCACTAGAAAACCGGAAGTGGTGCTGTGGCTCAAGCCCATTGAGCTGAAGGGCTGAGGGATAGCACCCAAGCCCAGAGTTCAAGCCCCACGACCGACCAAAAATAAATAATAAAATAAAATGCATAAAGGAAGAAAGGGGAGGAGGGAGAATGCAGTCTAGAAATCCTTGTATATACCACAAAATTAAGAAAAATAAGAGAAGGGGTGGGCCAAAGGAGGGTGAAATTGTTGAAGGGGTAACACACATCAAGATGCATTGTATACATTGCTTTGTTAAGTGGAAAAAAATCAATACATATCCTACAAGAGTAAGAACAGTAAGGGAAGGGGTGGGCTGGGTAAAAATGTGGAAAAGGGGTGATGTTGATCAAGATGCACTGTATTCTTAAACTGCTTTGTTGAATGGCAACTCCTTTGGACAACTACTCAGGCAATAATATTTTTAAAAAGACTTTAGAGCAAAACAGTATCTTTATTGTCCTTCAATTGGAGAAGTGAAAATCAGAAATGATTTGCCTGTATTATTCAAAGGTTTTTATTAGGACTTTTGTACGTATAATAAAAATATTATCTGGGTGACAGTGGCTCACAACTGTAATCCTAGCTACTTAAAAGGTTGAAATTTGAAGCCAGCTTGGGAAGGAAAGTCTGTGAAGCTCTTTCCTCCAAATAGCTACCAAAAAGCTGAAGTGAGGTTTTGGCTCAAGTGGTAGAACACTATCTTTGAGCAAAAAAGCTCAGGAACAGAGCCCAGGCCCTGAGTTCAAGCCCTGGTACACCTGAATCATGTGCAGGCACACACTCACATAAATAAAATTTAAAAATATTAAATGGCGGCAGACTGTTAGGTTACAAGAATTTGTGTAGCCAACCAAGATCGCTTCCCATCCTTACTGTCCTTACCTGCACATAAGCAGCACTGGCTGATCTGAAGCTCACTCTGTATATTACTTTCTTAAGATTTTTAAAACTGTGAATGTAGGAAGAAAATGGCACCCTCAAACCCCAAAACAAAAGGTACCACACAGCTCAGCTCTGTGCGGAACAAGTGACTTATGTGAAGCAGGGCAAGCTAAGACAGACTATGGGCAGGTCCAGATACTACAGCTGGCCTCCGAGGCCACCACAATCAACAGACCTACAGCAAGTGCCAAGTGCCTTCCTACTATCTGCTGACTGTTAGGTTCACCCACCATAACACAGGTAGTGAATATGCTGTGCCTGACTGCAAGAAAGAGGACAGCCTTTACTACCAGGACAAAAAGTACCCTGAGTCTTCCTTACCCTCCTCACTGAGGCCAACAGATGCTTTTGTGACTGAACTCTACAGTGGGAAGTGTGCAGATTTAAAGTAGGGTATCTTTGATAAGCTGGAAAGGCAGTGAAGGCCCAGAGCTGCCTGTATTTTACTCAGAGAAAAATGAACGTACTAACTAGTGATAAGATAAGCAGGTTCTAACTTAATATGAATGTACAAAAGAGCGCGCGGCGGAGGGTGGGGGTGGAGAACGTGGTTAATCGCAGGGCTGGTTGGGAATGTGGCTCAGTGGTAGAGTGCTTGCTTAGGATGGGAAGCCCCGGATCTGATTCCTCAGCACCCCATAAGCAGAAAATGCGGCAAGTGGTGCTGTGGCTGAAGTGGTAGAGCGCTAGCCTTGAGCAAAAAAGTAGCTCAGTGCCCAGCCCTGAGTTCAAGCCCAGAACTGGCAAAAAAAAAAAAAAAAGGCACAAAAGCGGTTCATCTTTAACACCAGACTTCTCTTGCCTAGACATGTGTTCAGTTTAGAAGCTGAGTTTGTAACTGTTTTTAAATACCACGCTACCTACATAAAAGCAGAGTGTAATCAGAGATTTACAACAAAGGTCGGTCCCCGGGGAGGAGACGGCTTCACAAAGGAGCAGCTACCTGGGGCACCAGTTTCTCGACGGCGCACCACTGGGGTCCCACACAAAGGCCGGCGCCCGCCAGCCGGCCAGGGGTCGGGGCCCTCCCGGCCGGGGGGTGGGAACTGGGCCCAGAGGCCCCGGGCAAGGCCTCCTCCTGGGTACCACGCGGGCCCCCGAGGAGGCCAAGGGCTCGGGGTCCTCCGACGCTGGCTTGGAAGGCGATCCCGGTGGATTCACACGCGCGCACACTCCCAGCAAGCCCGCCGCTGGCTTAACCCGGTAAGGCTGCGGGCACCCTGGGACCCCGCACACCGCCGGCGCCCACGGCGCGGAGAAGGGCGGACCCATCGGGCGGCGGCCCGCGCAGGCCATCTCCACTGCAGGCCTCCGGAGATGCGCGCGCCGAACCCGCGCCGCGACCCTCCCCCTCACCAGGACCCCCG
>NW_012267280.1:7415262-7441743 GCF_000151885.1 Dipodomys ordii | reverse complement strand
GAGCGCGGCGCGCGCCGGGGTGGAGCCGGGCGCCGGGGGCGGGGCCTGCACGGAGGGGCGGGGTTTATCTGGGGTCAGAGCCTGAGGTAGCGCTGACTGAGATTGACGCCTGGGGCGGTGCCTGGCGAGGGGGCGGGGCCTAGCTGTAATCGAAGCCTGAGGCTGTAAAGACTGAGTCGCTCTGTTCAGAGCGGGGGCCTGAGGCTATGGGGCGGGCTGGAGCGTGATGGACAGCCGAGAGGACCAGTAATGAGACCGACTCGGTGCCGCCGCAAGGCGGGACGGGGCCGGACGTGGGGCTGTGAGGCCCGAAGGCCACGGACGGTCCGCGGGCTCCGCCTAAGCCCGCGAGGCACCGCCTCGCGCCGAGCCCAGCCCGGAGGCCTGGGCCTTAGGCGGCAGGTGTGAGTAGCTGGCAGCGAGCCCCGAGCGCCCCCAGTTAGAGCTTCCGGGACGCCTGCGGGGCCGGGGCCGGGGCCGCCCCTTCCCGGGAGCCGCGCGGGGCGCGGACGGGTCGTCGACAGGTTGTCCCCTCCCCCGTCGGCGAGTCGTCCCTCTCACCGCAGCCCCGCCGTCGGGGGGGCGTCCCTCACACCCCCCTCCCCGTGGACGCCGCGGGTCGCTGTGCGGTCGCCGGGTTGCGCCGCGGGCCCGCGCAGGCCCGAGTGCGGTGGAGGGCCAGGTCTTCAGGGAGCAGGTTTTTTCTGGTTTCTACGGCGTGGAAGCCCCCCCGCGGCGTTTACGGGTGGCTAATCTGGGTGTGCATCTCGCCATTGTCGCGTCTGCCTGTAGCTTTCCTTGTGTAGATGGCGTTTCCTTTGACCAGAGCTACTTGATGGACTTCCAGCTTCACATAGGAAACACGAGACTGAACACGCCTCGTGGAAAAAAAACAGCAGTGTGTACGTTCAGAGTCGGACCCTGTCTTCTCAAGCTCGTAATTTATTAGGTGAGGAGAGAGGAGCACCTAGTGACACACACACACATTACACACACACACACATATAATTTATATGTATACATATATGCATTTTTGTCGGTTGTGGGGCTTGAACTCTCGGCCTGGGCGCTGTCCCTGAGCTCCATCCCCGGGCTCAAAACTGGCGCTTTACCTTTTTGAGCCAAAGCTCTTCTGGTGGTTCATTGGAGACAAGAGTCTGACAAACATTCCTACCTCGACTGCCTTTGAGCCCCGATCCTCAGGTTTCCTGGCTTCAAGTAATATATGTATTTTTTGTTTGGACCAAAATGGTAAAAACTTGGACTCTTAAGTCATTTCAAGCTTTCTTCACTCTAAAATTCTATTTCTTGATAGATGCCCCATTGATTTTAATCTAGTTATTGTCTCTTTAGGACCATCCCCTGGTAATGACTTCCATTCATCTTAGGCAAAAAGTCCCATTCTACAAAATGAGGTAAGCCCACCTTGTTTCATATACCAATAGAGGGGGTTGCTGATTACCATGTATTCTGCAGTTGGTTGTGAGTCTGAGGTAGATAGGCCAACTTGCAGAGCTCGAGATCATACTCAGACCTAGTTTCTGGGTCCGCCTAGCCTAGTGCCCACCTGTCTTAGCTCTGGGGAGTTCCTTTGGTTCCTGGAACACATCTCTTTTACCAATAAGAACTTCCTCTGTAGGCAGGCAGCTTTATCTGGTTTCTTGTTTCCTGTTATCCCCAAATGAAACAATGTAAAAACTAGACAAGTAAACGTTACTTTCTGTTTCAACCTTATGAAAGCCTCCCTGGGGGAAAAAAAAATAAGTTCTTTCCTGGGGCTGGAGGGAGAGCTCAAAGGTAGACCACTTGCGGAGACTCTGGGTTAGTCCCAGCATCTCTCTATCAAAAGGTAACTTAATGAGAGGTGCCTGAGGCAGCATCTCTGTTTTTTCACTCTTGCTGATTAGTAAACTGCCAGATAGTTTCTATGTTGCCTTGTGTAGAAGGTGCTTGGTGCTTATATCTAAGCCCTGGAGCCTTTCTGCCTCTCTAATTACTATATCCCAAGAACCCAGGATAGCACCCAGCCTGCATCTAGTATTCAGTCTACACTTGCTGAAAGATATAATACTTGAAGCCATTGATAGCTCCTTTACAGAAAGGGGCACATATAGAAGAGAGATCTCAATTATAAAGAACATAAAAATTCTAGAAATGAGGCAGGTCATGTTGGCCCACTCTTGTGGTCAAAGCTATTCAGAGGGTAGAGATAGGAGGCTCCAGGGTGGAAGCTGGCTTGGGCAAAGTTGAGAGAGATTCCATTCTGAATTTTTCCTATTGTATCTTCTTTTTGTCTTACTAAAACAGTGATTAGCACAATACTCTCCCGGTTTATTTTGGTTCATGGTTCCAGAGGTTCCAGTCCAAGGTTAGTGCTGGACTTAACCATTGTAGAAGTGTGTATGGTAGATGAGACTGCTAACTTGGTAAGAATGGAGGCAGAGACGGAGAGGCAGGGGCCCAGTCTCCATCAACGGCACACCTCCAATAACCCAAGGACTTTTGGCTAGCTCTCTCTCCTGCAACAGTGCCACTCGGGGACCAAGCCTTTTACACATGGACTTTGGGGGTTGTACATCCAAACATGACAGATACTCTGGAAAACAGGACAGGGTACCCGTGGGCCTGCTTCCTAAGGAAAGGGCCAGTAGGGAGTAGCTGGGAGTGGTCCCTGGGGTGAGATGTCATGCTGGTGGCTTCCTGACACCCTGACTTTTAATTTACCATCCATATAGTCCTTTCAAATGTTTCCGGCTGATTCATTAATTCCCTTATGTCACTGCCATAGAGAAAAGTTCCTAGCAGGTCATTGCTATTATTAAAAGATGCTTCATTGGGTCCACCTAGGAAAGGGTTTGGGACACACCCACATCCTCCCCCCCCCCCTTGCCGCCACAGATGGGGCCAGGAAGTCTTCGAGTTACCACTAGAGGCTCAGATGGGTATGCTTAGCTTTCAAGCAGAGGCTTTTGCCTGGCCACTAGCCAACCCAACACTGGTACCCAGTGTACCTTGATCAGCCTTCCTGAGAATGTTGTGATTATGTTTACTCCATAAGTAGAGTACAGAAACAAGACTCTAGGATGAGAACGCTTTTGCCTTCTCATAGTTGAAGTGACCCTTGCCTGTCAGTGCCGACATTGAGCCAGTGAATGCTGTGTCAGAGTGGTCTCCACCTGAAAGACAAATACTTGATTGTTATCTAGAACTTTCCACCACCCTTCCTGGTGCTTATACAATTAAGACCAGTCTCCACAAGTGAGCAGTAGGATTCCAGGGAAACAGCCAGAAGTGGGACAGAGGCCAAGGAAACAGCATAGCTCAGGCAGTGGCACACTGCCAGGATAGTTCATTTCTCATTATGTCAACCTTCTCTTTTCTCTGTAAGATGAGTGTAAGGTCCTTTGCTGGAAAGAGTTCTTTAGCCTCACTAGCTTAGTTTCCTCATACATGAAAGGAATACTGTAATCATCCTATGTAGGTAAAATGGACACCACCAATGTCAGAGGAAATGAAATGGATGTTTACATTTTGAAGTCATAGGTTACTAGCCATTCTCCAAAATGCCCTTATTAATTTGCACCTCTATTTGTTTACAGAAATCTGTTGCCAATTCTTGTTAGGTTTTTAAAAAGAGGTAGCCAAGTAAGAACTGCACACCGCACGTGGTTTTCAGGTAAGGGGTAGGTTTATTCATCGTTCAGGCTGGCACTAAGCCATCTTGGTCCTCCACGTGGTGGGGAAAGGCCTGGGAAAGAGAGCGAAAGAGAGACAGCTGGGGAAAAGAGCTAAGAGAGAGCTAGAAAAGAGAGAAAATAGCTAGAAAAGAGCTAGAAAAGAGCAGAGAGAGCAGAGAGAGGGCGTCTGGGTCGGGGTAGACCTTATCTAGGGTATGGGCGGAGAAAGGTGTGGCCACATCAAATTCAGATGTGACCTCAGCGGATGCAGATGTGACCTCTTCCAGGTGTCCCAGTTGCCTAGGTAACGCAGATACTGGGTGGAGACTTCGCTGCAAGGAGGGTGGAGTCTGCTAGCCATCCAGGAGCAGGCCTTACAATTCTTTCTTTTCTTTTCTTTTTTTTTTTGTCTGTCATGGAGCTTGAAATCTGGGCCTGGGTGCCATCCCTCAGCTCTTCAGCTCAAGGTGAGCACTCTACCACTTGAGCCACAGCACCACTTCTGGTTTTCTGCTGGTTTATTGGAGATGAGTCTCACAGACTTTCCTGCCCGGGCTGGCTTTGAACCGCAATCCTCAGATCTCAGCCTCCTAACTAGCTAGGATGACAGGTGTGAGCCACTGGAGTTCTGCTGTTACCAATTCTTTTTGTTGTTAGGTGTTGCTCTCAGGTATTTCCCCCCCTACCCCAAGGCTAAATTTCAGTAGTGATGGCCTCCAGGGTTGTCTTTGTGAGGATCTGGACTTTGAGTACGCGTCAGCTGTTACTATGTCCCTGGTTCCCACTCAGTTCCTCTGTACTGCAGTATGGTCTGGGAGATTGCCTCTTCTGGGCACGGCACAGCATTCTCACCTTTCACAGGGACTTGATCCCCTGACACCGCTCCTATTTTTTTTTTCTGGTCATGGGACTTGAACTCTGGGCCTGGGCGCTGTACCTCAGTTCTTCAGCTCAAGCTAGCACTCTACCACTTGAACCACAGCACCACTTCCGGTTTTCTGGTGGTTTATTGGAGATAAGAGTCTTACAGACTTTCCTGCTCAGGCTGGCTTTGAACCTTGATCCTCAGATCTCAGCCGCCTGAGTAGCTAGGATTACAGGCATGAGCCACTAGCACCTGCCCCACTTGTCTTAAATGGGAAATGATCCCTTCCTCTTAGTTTTCAAGTACAGCAGAGATCAGAATGAAACTTTTAACTGATTCCTTACTGAATTCAGGTTTGCATATGTTGGTGAGGATATGATACTGGAATACTAACTGGAATAACTGGGAACCAGCCCTTGGAACCCAAGACTCAGAACTGAGCCCCAGCCTGCCTCTTTGTTGCAGTAGGCAGAAAGAAAGTTAAACCTAATGCTCTATTACTGAGTATTTTTTTTCACATGAAGTCATGACCATGGTAACTGCAAGTTCTGTGTTCCATTTTTATGCTTAGTTTTGAGCCTCTATCACCTAATACTCAAATCACACATCACATTCCACATGATCACTTGACTGATAGATGAAAGGTCGGAAAGCCTAAATAGGGTAAAAGAGTAAAGGAACTATAGGAGTAAAAGGGGGAAATGAAAAATGTCACTGTGGGCAGTCAGGTATTCTGATCACAAAACAGTGAGGCGAAGTTAGAGTAGGAAGCAGTGATTGTGTTAGGCAGGATCTGGGACAGATGGGAGTTTGTCACCAGGTGGAGAGGCCTTGATGAATACATCAGAGTGGCCCATGGCAAACTGTGGGGCTGGTGTTATGTGCTGTGATCTGAAGAGTTGTTTGTGCACCTAGCTTGGTTTGCCTTGGTCTGCTAGGTCAAGTTAAAAAACTGGGTGGTGTTGTGTCCAAAACCGGTTGGTTGTTGTTCAGTTGCATCCTGTTCCTGTTGTCTACAACTCTTTGACTGGAACCAGCTCTGCACTTTGGACAGCCTTGCACCTGAGCTGTTGTGACAACTGAGTTCACTAACACTTCATCTGACCACGGGCAGTGACAGTCTGTCTGCAACTGTGCCCACTCTTTTCTTTGTCCTTTATTGGGTCCCTTTGAAGTCTCCTCTGCTTTAATACTGTCTTACCATTCTGCAGTCTACATGTCCTGTTGTGTGAAATACAAAGTGTGAACTTAAAGTTAATATTCATAGTTAATATTGGAATAAAAGAACTTGGATGTGCTAGTAGTTACAAGTCCCAAGTGAAATAAAATAGTATTTGGAAAATAAAAGCCAACAGAATTGTTACAGCTTATGCATTTACTGTTATTCATTGACATTATGGAAAGACACAGATATGGCTAGTTGACACAGCTTGCTCATGACACAATAGGTTGGCCACTTGTTCATTTTTTTTTTTGAAACACCTCCTCTCCTGATTTTTTCAACAGATCAGCTTTCTATTTGATTTCTTGAGTATTCAAGATCCCTCAGGGCTGTGGCTTCTGTCTTTGGTTAGCCACTTGCATTTTCTTCCATACTTTCAGGCTCTATATGCTCATGACTCTGCAGTTGATCTTTCTAGCTTAATCTCTTCCTGACTCCAGACAGCCCCAGATCAGAAATACAAAGGCTGACTTGGTATCTCTTAGCATCTCCATGTCTGCCCCCAAAGCAGTCTTTGAGTTCCCCCCAAGGCACACCTGTCACCCCTCACCCTCAGGCATTCTCTAGCTTTGTGACACTGGTGTTTATCTGCTGGCTGCAGTGTAGCCCCTACAGAGCAACCCTCCACCCCCTCATGTAATCCATGCACGCCTTGGTCTCTCCAAGTAAAACCTCCGGTCTCTCTACTTCCTTTCTATCCCTTCCTGCTGTTCTGCATGCTCTTGATAAAACTGATGTAATATCTATTCACCATTTCTGGCAACAGCTGGGGGCCTTTTCAAAGTGAAAATCGAATAATAGCATTAGAAGAAAGCATTCCAGTACCTTTGTGTTGAACTTAGAACAAAATCTGAATGGTACAGAGGCTTGCCTTGCTTTGTTGGGCCTCTGCCAGTTTCCTCAATCCTGCTGTCTGTGATTGTGGGGTTCTGGTCCTGGGGGCTTCTCCCACCGCGATGGACAAGCCTGCAGAGCACACGCTCACCAGACTCACATTGGTGCAGTGTCTTTTATAGCCATTGCTACAGACATTCTTTGTTTCCTGGGCATTTTCTTGCTTTGGTCTCTTCCTGTCCCTCGTCACTGGGATAATCTTATTTCTCATTTACTCTCTGGTCCTTGGAGAGTAGGTCTTGCCTGTAGAGACAGGTCTTTGTTCATAGCAGTTACTCATAGCAGTGAACTGATTAATAGGTAATTTTTACTAATTTTCTAGTGGAATTGCATGTTGAGGAGTTGGAAAGTTGTTTTTTTTTTCTCCTTTTTTTTTTTTTTGGTTGGTCATGGGGCTTGAACTCTGGGCCTGAATGCTGTCCCTGAACTCTTCAGTTCAAGGCTAGCACTCTACTAATTGAGACCCTGTGCTACTTCCAGTTTTCTGAGTGGTTTATTGGAGATAACAGTCTCATGGACTTTCCTGCCCGCCTACGCTGGCTTTGAACCCCGATCCTCAGATCTCAGCCTCCTGAGTAGCTAGGATTACAGGCATGAGCCACCGGCACCTGGATTTTTTTTCATCCTTGATTGTGGTGGCTGGTGAAACTGATAACTGAGGAGTCTATCTCTGCTGCAGGGAGGTGAGGAAAACCCCAGGGTCTCTGTAGAGTCTGAAGAACGAGCCCTTTTAGTCCCAGGTAGCCTGACCCTCTGCCTATGAATAATGACCTGTGAAACAGGAACACAGAACTTGCAGTTACCACGGTCATGACTTCATGTGAAAAAAGAATACTCAGTAATAGAGCGTTAGGTTAAACTTTCTTCCTGCCTACTGCTACAAAGGTCTTGTACACCTGTCTGCCACCTGTGCCCTGGGGGCTATCCCACTGCTCCATTCGGGGACCTGCTTTCTCCCAGCAGCTTCATTGCTGCCTTCAAATTAGACTGTAGGTTCTGTCCACATTTGACCTTCCTCCTGAGTCTAGTTTAGGTTTCCTTTTGTTATTAGTAATCCACACACACATGCACACACACACAGAAAACTATGACTAATACACATACTACATGTCTTTGAAGACATGCATTGATGCCCATCCTATTAAGACAATGGCAAGAACTTACTTTTGAATCCTCGGGTTTGAACTCACACTCTGCACCTGCTAGGCAGGTGCCCTCCTACTTCAGCCATGCCCCCAGCTCTTCTGACTTTTTTTTTCAGATAGAGCCTTGTACTTTTGCCCAGGGCTAGCATTGGATCTTAGTCCTCCTTCCTATAATTCCCTATTTGCTGGGATTAAAGGTGTGTGCTACTATGCCCAGTTTCAATTAGGTTTTCATTTCATTTCTGCTTGTTTTAAGGGAAAGAAATCTCACATTATCGATAACATTTAAATATGCTAATTTTATTTGGCACTCCATAAATGTAGTTCACATGAGGTGATGAGCAGCCTACTTTGTTCTCACCCTAAGGTGGTCATGTTGCTCACTCTATGCTCGATTTCCCCTTGTTGGCTCGGGCTTTCAGCATGATTTTGTGCAGCTTTCGAGTGTTCTTCAGATGACTTCCTGTGTGGAAAAAAGATTTTCCCAAGAAAGGTACAGATGTTTCACTGATTGTTACCTCTTTCTGAATGTCAGACTTCATGGTTCCCTTTTTTTTTAAATAAGTTTTTTATTGTGAAAATACTGTACAGAGGGGCTACAATCACATGAACAAGGTAATGAGTACATTTCTTATCAAGCATTGTTGCCTCCTCCTTTGTTTTCCTCCTACCATCCCTTCCCTCTTCACGGTTCCCTTTTAACAAAGAGACTGTTATAATCGGTAGCCTCATTGATGACAGGCAGGGAAGGGATGGTCTTTGGGAACCCGTCCAGGTGTGGTCCTCCCACCTCCTATGTGTCAAACTTTGCTCACACCCTGCAAACATCATCACCTTCCATCTCCTTGGTACCCAGAATCGGGGCTAAGATGTCCTCTGAGGACCAATGGGCTGAGGCCCAGGACCTGTATGTGATCACTTGGCAAGGTCACTCCCAGGTCCTTGTACAGGCAGGCCAACATGGGATTTGAACTCAGGTCCTATCTACTCCAAAGCCTGTGCTCTTATCCTCAGCCCCATTTCCTACGGCTGAGTTGGCCTCTGCGTCCACACGGAACTGAGGAGACCAGTGAGAGAGATTGTTGGGTTCAGTTTCCCAGGAGAATGCTGTATGGCTGGAGGAAAGAGCAGGAAGTAGGGAGTGTCCAGGGGTGTGGAAAAGATAAAGCACTGATTGGTACCATGGCCACTGCCCTTGAATTTGACAAAGCTTAAGTGCCTGACCAGCAACCACTATGGAGCTTTGCTCTGGCAACTTGGAGGCTGAGCAATCTGCTTCTCCCAGTGATGCTCAGAAGAGACCCAGAGCTCAGAGAAACTTTCCCTTCTCCTTGGCCCAGGAAGGGAGCTCCCAGGCCAGCTGCCCATTATCCACAAACCAATAGGAACAGAAGTTCTGCTTACCTATAGCTCTTCGAAGACTGTCAATGATTTTCTCCAGAGCTGTAAGGCTTTTAATCTGAAAAAGTATTTCTTTCTCTTCTTCTATGAAAAAATTAAGGACAATGATCAAGATTTGGCAAACAAGCCTTAGTTTCAAACTTCTTTTTAATTAGCCAAACTAGCCCAGACCCTGAAGCCTATACCCTTCCTTCACTTGCTTCCAAGTTCCTGTATCCCTTTATATTCTTTTTTTTTTTTTTTGGTCCGGTCATGGGGCCTGAACTCTGGGCCTGGGAGCTGTCTCTCAGCTCTTCAGCTCAAGGCTAGCGCTCTACCACTTGAGCCACAATGCCACTTCTGGCTTTTTTCTTTTTTCTTATGTGGTGCTGAGGAATCGAACCCAGGGCCTCTGGCATGCAAGGAAAGCACTCTACCACTGAGCCACCTTCCCAGCTTCCCTTTATATTCTTAATAAGTGCTTTTGTTTTTAATTTCCCATCAGTTCAAAATGCTGGGAGGGCTGACTGGGCCTCATAAGAGAGAGTAAGCAGATTCTGTGCATTCACTTGCAGGTCTACAGTGGGTCACTACTGTCCACTTCTTACTTTCATGTTCTAAGGCCATCCTATGAACAGCTATTATAATAGGGCAAATACCATTAAGACCAAATATAAATGCTAAAAATAAAAAAATCAAACACCAGGAAAAAAAGATATCACATTATAAATTTCACATGATTCAGAAAACAGAGTGAGCAGATTTTTAGTTATCCCTGTGCTGATAACTCAACTTCCTCCTGAGAGATTCATTCCTTTAAAACCTTCTTTGCACGCTGGGAATGTGGCTTAGTGGTAGAGCACTTGCCTAGCATACATGAAGCTCTGGGTTCATGTCCTCAGTACCATGTACACAGAAAAATCCAGAAGTGAGTGGCACTGTGGCTCAAGTGGTAGAGTGCTAGCCTTGAGCAAAAGAAGCTCAAGGACAGTGCTCAGGCCCTGAATTTAAGCCCCAGGACTGGCAAAAACAAAAACAAAGAAACTTCTTTGCCTTATAATTCCATGGGGACACAATTGTGAAGTCCTCAGTTTTTATAATCATGGAAGTCAGTGGTAGAGCTCAGTGAGCTTTGAACAAGGACCATGAATTTTAGGTCTCTTCTATTTATGAAGGAAATGAACATAGGGCCAACTGTCAGGAGTCAGACTTTTGTTTTGTCCATTGTGGGGCTTGAATTCTGGGCCTAGGTGCTGTCCCTGAGCTCTTCAGCCTAAGGCAAGCACTCT
The DNA here is from genome assembly GCF_000151885.1 of Dipodomys ordii. Taxonomy (NCBI): domain Eukaryota; kingdom Metazoa; phylum Chordata; class Mammalia; order Rodentia; family Heteromyidae; genus Dipodomys; species Dipodomys ordii. The sequence goes on along the minus strand of NW_012267280.1, from coordinate 7,431,271 downwards.
ACCACTTGAGCCACAGTGGCACTTCCAGTTTCCTGGTGGTTTATTGGAGATAAGTCTCACGGACTTTCCTGTCTGGGCTGGCTTGGAACCAGAGACCTCAGATCTCAGCCTCCTGAGTAGCTAGGATCCTTAGAGAAGAGGATTGGGGTGCTGAGTGGTGGTCCAGCTGAGACACCCTGCCTGTGAGGGCAGGGGCACAAGGATTTTCTGGCTGTCAGTGGTATCTGGGCTTCTCTGAGCACCATTGGTGGAGAGCAGAGAATGGACATCTTCGGCAGGAGGAACCCTTGGGAGGCCATGGGACAAGTAGATGTGTGTATGTGTGTGTGGAGTGGGGAGGGCAGGTCCCCAGGTGCTCCGGGTTTGGGACCTGGACCACTCTGATCTTTAGCAATATTTGAATCTGGATGCAAAAATACTTAGCAAATACTCACAAATTAAATAAAACAAAAATTGAGTGCTCAGTGCAGGAATGCAAGGTTGGTTTAAATAAAAACATCAATGTTTTTTTTTCACCATTTTCACATAACAAAAAAACGCACTTCATAATAATTTCAATATAGTTGGAAAAACATTTGAAAAATTTCCCAATAAAAACTCTCAACAACATAAGATAGGGGCTGGGAAGTTGGTTCAGTGGAAGAGTGCTTGTCTCGCATGCATGAGGCCCTGAGTTTGATTCCTCAGCACCACATAAGCAGAAGAAAAGCCAGAAGTGGCGCTGTGGCTCAAGTGGTAGAGGAATAGCCTTGAGCTGAAGAGCTGAGGGACAGCGCCCAGGCCCAGAGTTCAGACCCCATGACTGGACCCCCCCAAAAAAACAAACAAAAAAACATAAGATAGAAGGTAAAAGCATTCTCAAACTAGTCAAGTACATCTATAAGAAACTCCCAGCCAACAATGTACTGAAGGACAAAATACTTAAATTTGTTTCTCAGTGGGCTGGGAAGATGGCTCAGTGGTAGAGCGCTTGCCTTGCAATGCATGAGGTCCTGAGTTCAATTCCCCAGCACCACATAAGCAAAAAGAAAAAAAAGCCCGAAGTGGCGCTGTGGCTCAAGTGGTAGAGCGCTAGTCTTGAGCTGAAGAGCTGAGGGACAGTGCCCAGGCCCAGAGTTCAGGCCCCACGACCGGAAAAGAAAAAGAAAAAATAAATAAAAAATTAAAAAAAATTGTTTCTCAGTGAGATAGGAATGAGCTGTCTTTGGCAGGGCTCTTGTTAGGTGACAGTTTTCTCATGCTTCTACCATGTTTCTCAGCAGCAAGCATGCCAGGATTCCAGACTGCATTTCTCTCTGTTTGACCAGAATGTACAGACAGGACCAAACCAGATCTCAAGCTTCATAATCCCATGCTTATAAATTCCAAGGCAATGTCAAAAGACAATTGACTAAGGAAAAATATTTGCACCATATATCACAGACAAGATACATCATCTTAGCCTGGTACCGGTGGCTCACCCCTGTAATCCTAGCTACTCAGGAGGCTGAGATCTGAGGATCGCCGTTCAAAGCCAGCCCGGGCAGGAAAAGTCATGAAACACTTAGCTCCAATAAACCACCAGAAAACTGGAAGTGGCACTGTGGCTCAAATGGTAGAGAGTTCACCTTGAGCTAAAGAGCTCAGGGACAGAGTATAGGCCCAGAGTTCAAGCCCCATGACCAGTAACAAAAACAAAAAATACATAATTTTCCTTCATGCATTAAAAAAAAGTCTCCAGAAATAAGAGTTGTGAAGAAGAGAAAGGCATACCAATGGACAATTCACAGAAATATGTGCAAATGATCCATGTATGTGAGAAATGCTTCAGTTAAATGTAGATTGAGGGGGTTGGGAAGGTGGCTCAGTGGTAGAGTGCTTGCCTTGCATGCATAAGGCCCTGGGTTCAATTCCTTAGCACCACATAAATAGAAAAAGCCGGAAGTGGTGCTGTGGCTCAAGCAGTAGATCACTAGCCTTGAGCTGAAGGGCTGAGGGACAGCCCCCAGGCAGAGTTCAAGCCCCACAACCGTCAAAAAAAAATGTAGATTGAAACACCGAAGTGCCATTTCTCATCTTCAGTCTGCTGAAGCTAGAAATGTACTGAGAATATATTCTGTAGCCAGAGCTGGGGTTTAGTAGGGTTAGTCCATGCTGGTGGAAATGCAGACATCTGAGCCTCCTTCGGGGAAAGGGAATGACCTGAATATAGCTGTGTGTACCCTTACATTTTAACTCAGTAATACATTTATGGAAATATACCCTGAAAATACACTTCCAACAATATGAAAATATATAAGAGCTGATACCCATCAGGGCATTGCTTGTAATTGCACAGTACTAGAAATTACCCAATGCATAGGAGAGTGGTTGAATAAATTACATAGAATATTCTCCACAGCAGGAGCTATGCAATCATAAAAGTAAATGATGAGGAAGATACCTATAATTAGTATGGATTGATTTACAACATATAATTGTAGGTTTATTTAAAAAGGTACAAAATACCTGTAGTGTGATGCCTTTCATGTAAGAAAGAAGGTGCAAGAACATACACATTGCCAGGCACTGGTGGATCATGCCTGTAATCCTAGCTACTCAGGAGGCTGAGATCTGAGGATGGCTGTTCAAAGCCAGTCCAGGCAGAAAAGTCTCCACTGAGACTCTTATCTACAATTAACCACTAGAAACCAGAAGTGGAGCTGTGGCTCAAAATGGTAGAGCACTAGCCTTGAGTGAAAAAAGCACAGGGACAGAGCCCAAGCCCTGAGTTCAAACCCTACAACTGACAAAAGCAAAGATAATGTACATGGACCTGCTCAACCAAGACAAGGAATATGGGAAGGATAAATTAGCAAAAGGACTGACCCACCAGACACAAGTAGGAACAGGATTGGGATATTAGAGGAAGTTATAACACTTCTAAGAACATTGCTTTTTGTATTAGAGCCAGGGAAATGTTTCTCGTACTCTGAAATAAACCAAGGCAAATAGGATAGAAGGAGGCCCAAAATGGAACAGACACCTCCAAGGAATATTAGGTGTAAATAGCATAATCACACAGAAGAGGGTGAGAGAGAAAGAACTCTGGAAAACAGAATTTGACTATGCAGAGTAAAATGTAAAGCAAAAGAGTATATACAAATCATGTCCTCTAGTAAGCAAACTTATTTGTACAGTGTTCTGCTCTAGTAGTCTGAAGCCCCTCCTCTCCAATCTCCCTCTCCCCCCACCCCTTTCCCAAATGACCCAAATTACCAGGGTCTCATATTAGTCTCTGTTTCCCCTCAAGACCTAGGATTCACTTCCCCTGCTGCAAACTTATAATACATTTTCATTTCTTCTCTGAGAAAAACGCTCAGATTAAGGGGCTCATTTATGTTAGAAGGTGGCCTGGGTCTTGGGATCTCAATGACTCAGGTCCCTGTGGCCTGGTGACGCAGGACCTCACATAGTGGCCACACATCAGGCCCTGAGACTTGCCAGGGCATGTGTGAACAAGGCACTGTGGGTCTACAATCCTTTCTGTATATGGGGCTGGTCTGGGGGAGGAGCTTCCCCCAGTGGTGCTAGCTCCAGAGCCCTAGCTTTTCTCAGTACTTGCTCACCTACCTCCAATCCCTCCTAGCAGAGTGTTCTGAGTCCTAGCTCCAGGATTGTGGTTTATTCTGCCTTGCAATTGCCCATTCCCTGAAGACCGTGTGCCCACTGCAAGTGACTGCAGTTTATACTCACTGCATCCCCACCGGCTATGGGTAGCCAACAGAAGGACCCCTACCTGCCGAATTTAATCAAGAACCACTAGGCTATTTGCTTGGGTCACTGACTGGCACAAACTGCATTTAAATAGAACATTTTTCCTGGTTAAGCCCTGAAATAATGGCCTCCATCCTCTGCACAGCAGAGGTGCTCACTGGAGAAACCTTTTGGGGAATGGACTGAAGTACAGATTCCTGGGCTCACGTAGAACCCAGGGGGCTCAGAAATGTTGAGAAGATCCCCTCCCCCATGCCTGAGGCCACCAGGCTACAGCTGTCCCATACATTTGTTCTATGCACTAGAGGTCTAGTTCTGTGTGTGGGTGTGCCATAGACATCCTACATGTTTGTTTTACGCACTAAAAGTTTGGTCCTGTGTGTGAAAGTTGTCCTACAGGTTTGTCCTATGGACTCCTAGTAGTCTGCTTCTATGCATGGGAAATCCATGGACTTAATTAATACATTTTTATCCTGTGCACTAGAGAGCTGGTCCGTGTAGGGGTGCCTCAGATGTCCTACACGCTGTCCTTTGCACCACAGGCACACTTCCTTGCAATCAATCTTAGGGCACAGAGGTCTGTCATCCCTGGAGTCCTGCTTCCTTTCTGAGCCTTTGCCCATGGCTGTTCCCAGAGATCTTATCTGTGATTCCTGGGGTCCCCTGGGGCTGCTCTGGCTCTCTTTGCCACCTCACCACAGGAAGGAGAGGTCACTCAGCTGGACATCCAAGAGACAGTGATGTGGCAGTGCCTTACTTCTGCTCATGGCCTCTGCCATGGATTCTCCTGTGCTGTGTTTTGCAAGGCCTCATGTCAGGGCTGGGGAAATCTGCCTGACTTGGGTGGAACAGCCGTAATCTCCGATCACACGTTCCTCCCTTTGCTGTGGAGTAGTTCCCACCTGCATCTGCCTGACTGTCTCCCCAGTCACTTTATGAATCCAGCAGGGGTATTGGTGGGTCATATTTACCATCAAAGGAAAGTCTGTTCATTTTCCCAGATGTGAGTTGCTTCTCCTGTTTTTTCTTAAGATTAGTTTCATACATCTCTTTAAGGACTTTGATGAAGAACATGGAAAAGAATGGGGTAAAGTTGTCTTGGTTACACTCTTGTGAACATTTTTGATGCACATTTTATTTTAAGATGTTGGCTAGGAATCCTAGCAAAGTCTTCAAGACCTATTTGAAAATGCACATGTGTAAACAGCTGTCACCCAACCACCTTGAGCCCAGCTCTGTGGCATATGTCAGATGAAAAAATCCCAGAAATGAATATATTTTAATATCTGAACACAAACTCCAAGAAAATGCTAAATCTGCTGCTGCAGAGTGCATTTTCATGGAGTGTGTGGGTATTTCTGATATGCACATCTCCTTAGCCATGGACTGTCCCTCTGTCCTCTCTGGCCTTCAGTGTACTGTTTTACTTCCTGTGGACAGTTTTGGCAAGTGAAGGCTGTACTTTGGGAAGTGCATCTTTATTTCTGTTCACTGCTTTGTGGCCTGGTGGTTATGTGCTCAACTTTGGTTTATCTTTTTTTCTTTTCCTGCCAGTCCTGGGCCTTGAACTCTGAGCCTTGGCACTATCCCTTTTCTGCTTATGTGGTGCTGAGGAATCGAACCCAGGGCCTCACGCATGCAAGGCAAGCGCTCTACCACTGAGCCATCTTCCCCACCCTTGGGTACTATCATTAAATTCCTTTTGCTCAAGGTCAGCACTCTACCACTTGAACTACAGCACCACTTCTGGCTTTTTCTATGATTAATTGGCGATATCTCACAGACTTTCCTGCTGAGTCTGGCTTTGAGCTGTGATCCTCAGATCTCAGCCTCCTGAGTAGCTAGGATTACAGATATGAGCCACTGGCACCTGGCTGGTTTACCTCTTGCCCAATTAGGTAACAGACCTGCCTTGCCCTCTCAGAAACTGTAGGTAAATGCAAACCACAGTGTATATTCCACTATCACATGCTAGCCCATTCAAAGTTCTTTATGAGCCTCATGTTCTGGACACGGCTCAATCCCACTTGCGTCATGAGAACAAGAAAATGCATGAATGTATACTCAGAGATCATCCCAAATAAAGGCATGCCATCCCTGCTGTGGAGGGGTGACCTCCTCAGTCTCAGGAGGACCTGCCCATGTCCTTGGAGGATGGCTTCTTTCAGTGTCCACCTGCCTCTGCCCACAGCTGCTGCTGTGTTCATAGGTATCTAGGAACATGGATAGTTTTATAGGTGAAAAGGGATATACTTGCTTTTTTTCTGTGGTGGTTGTGATGTCAGTGGTTTTGGTCTTTCAAGAGATACTGATTTGTTTGGGTCCAAAAGCTCTTGGACTAGAATTTCATCTGGAGAAAAGCACACAAGAACATGTTAGAGACAGGAGTGACATGCAGGATTGACACACCATGTGTGTAGTGTGAATCTGAGGCTGTGAGCAGAGAGGTTGAAAAGCTGGAACCCAAAGAGCCAGGGGGCAGGGCCCTGACTCTAGAGAGCCTTATCTCAGTGGGCAGACCACTGGCTGCCTAAATAACAACAAAAACATGAGACCATCTGGGCAGTTCTTCACCATCACCTCCTGCCGTAGCTTTGATGCTAACAGTCTCCAAAGGTCCATGTGTTAAGGCTTAGTACTTGGTCCTAGGGTGGTGATACTGGTGTTGGAACCTTTAAGGGATGGTGCCTATCAAAGTCTCTATGTCTTTGGGACTATGTTCTTGTGAGGGGAATTATGGGACTTTGAGCTTTTCTCTTTTTTGGTCCGTGGCCATGAATTGAGTGCTTTGTTCTGCTACAGTCTCTCATCAACTGCTCATGAACTATGAACCAACGTAAATCTTTTCTCTTTATAATTCAGTTACTTAAGGTTTTTTTGTCACAGCAATCAAGAACTGAGTTAATACCTACTGCTCACCCCCTCATTTCAGCATCCCTCCCCAGGGAAAACACAATGCTGAAAACCTTGGCTCAAGATGTGATCATGATTCTCTTTCCTGCCCTGCCACCAGAGCCCAGAGTAATGTGCTTCTGGCCTCAATAACCTCTCACAGGTTATTGAGAAACACCCATAGATAGTGAACGACTCCCTCCCATAGAGATCAGATGTTTGATGAGGGGGCTTCTTACCAAATACTGTGGCCACATCATCATCCAAACTTTTAAGCTTTGGTGGTAGTGCGGAACTTGACTCTGGCAGGAGAAAAGGAAGCATTTGCTTTAACACTGTTCCTTGAATTTTTACTTCCCCCTCTGCAAGTGGATATTTGTACATGTCCACCCACCTGCTCCAGGGGATGAGCCTCGTTCAGAGTCCCAGTCCCACCCATAATCACCAAGAGAAGGTCAAGGAGAATGCCTCTGGGAAAGCTGCTACCCCCAGGGCAGGATTTGCCCTGATGTCCTGAGTGGAACCTGCCTTCTAGCCCTGGCATCACCCTCCCGATGGGTCCAAGGCTGACTGGGCTCGCTCAGGTGGTGGGTGGACCAGAAGAAGAGAGGCACACATTTCCTTTGGTAACAAGCTACTTTTGCCTCCTTTGGGCATGGTGGGGGACCCTCATCACACTCTGGTCCCGCCTGAGCCACCCAAGCCCAGCCCACAGGAACTGGAAACCTGCACTCAGCCTCTGTCCAAGGCTTTGTCAACCAGTCGTGTTCATTTTGCTCTAAGAACCTCATGGATATTTTGCTCTTGTTCTCTGTTGGCTCGAACTGCTTATTTGCTAGTGCTGACTCTCGCTGTGGTCTGTACTGGGGGACAAGAGAACCCAGAGACCAATCTCTTCCTTCTTCTGCTTCTTCCTTGAGTAAACATTTCCAGGTTGTGCCATCTGTTAGTAAGAAGTGGAGTCTCCTGGGTGAACTGAAGGGTCCATGATGGCTATTGTCTTTAGGGTCCAGGGCCATCTGATCCAGGGCTTCCGCTCCCTGGTGGACAGGAAGTGCCATGCTGGGCACCATGCCGAGGCAGATGGCTTCAAGAGCCACTTCCTGCTCAGCCATTCCCACCCAGGATGCCTCTTGACACAAGTGCCTGTTCTTGATCCAAGGTTGTGGCATCTGTGGATCCTGGTACTTGTCTTTGACTTGAGGTCAAGGTCAGCCTCAGGCTCTCCTTCTAGTGCTCAGGTCATGGGCACCCTGGAAGGCCAATTGGGCAGGCCTACCCCACCTTCCCTTACTGAACACATAGAGCCTTCTGTAAGAATTGAAGTTCCTGCCCAAACCAATGACACAGCTGATTCTCAAGTGGTCTTAATAATGGACAATCTGCATACCAATGGCTCATCTGCACACATGCTCAGAACAATGCAGGAAATGTGTAACAAGGTCTGGGATGGTGATGACAATTGCTTCCAGTATGCTGACCTTCAGTAAAGGAAACACAGTTCTCTTTAGAAGCGACATTAATGGATCATTAAGAATGGCTTCAGCTGCGCAATGCAAGCACTTTGTTAGAAATATTCATCTTGTATGTGTCCCGTAATTACAATGGAAGCGTTGTACAAGCCAGCTGAAACCCACGCAGGGAGGCTTTATGTTCACAGCACCCGTGTGGAGGGCGGTGTGCATTGTCAAGTGTAGTGGCTTCCTGGTCACCTCCTTGTGAGAGTCTCAGTTTGCAGACAGCAGGTGCCCTGTGGCCAGGACACTCCAGTGTGCTCATCCATGTCTGCCCCCTGCTCATTCTGGTTTCTTAGCGTTCAAGGTTGAGTGCTAAGTCTTCCCTGGATAACTCAGGACATAGTACCACACCTCTCACCATCACCAGGACCATGTCCACTGTTGCCTTCCTCTCCTGACCAGCAGCTCCATGTGAGGGGTGCACTGTAGCCACCCCAGCTCACGTGGCCATGGCTGGGGAGACCCCAGACTGGGGTGAGCAGATGCGTGCCAACATCAGAGCTGCCAGAAACTGCTCTTCACTGGCCTTTGGGGCTGGGCAGCCTCTCACCTGTCCCAGGAGGCAACAGCTGGTGGCAGTGTCAGGTGAACCCTGTAACAGGCTGAAGAATGCCTGGGTCCAGTAGAGCAAGGTGCTGGGCACTGCCCCCAGCAGTGCAGGTGGAGGTGTGGCAATGCTGGCGAGGTGCTGCTCATGTGCATGGTCTGGACTCCCCCAGCCTGGAGGGCATACACACACCTTCCCTGTATAAGCACCCAAGAACTAAGTTCTTTTAAGAAGACAGAGCATGGGCTGGGAAGGTGGCTCAGTGGTAGAGCACTTGCCTTGCATGCCTGAGGCCCTGGGTACGATTCCTCAGCACCACATAAGCAAAAAGAAAAAAGCCGGAAGTGGCGCTGTGGCTCAAGTGGTAGAGCACTAGCCTTGAGCTGAAGAGCTGAGGGACAGCGCCCAGGCCCAGAGTTCAGGCCCCACAGCTGGACCCCCCCCAAAAAAAAGACAGAGCAGTTCCTACTAGTACCTTGGTAGATTCTTGAAGAACATTTAGAGATCTTAAAGAATAGAGAACTTAAGTAACCAGCCAATGACTTGGTCCAAAGCAGGCATGGCTGGGGCTACCTGAAGTCCTTTATATAGACTTTCTCCCATAGCAATAAGTAAAGAGTAATAACATAGTGGTGATGGACAGTACATCTATAATTCAACATAGATGGCTCCCTGTCCTTTCAAACCACATTCCTGATGAATCTGAGCAGGAACTATAGAGAGTGCACTCAGTATTTTCTGCTGTCTGTAGTACCCTTCTGAACTACGAAAGCTACTACACTTGGTGAGATCTACACTGAACGTAGGTCCCTCAGGCTCTCCTGCAGCCTGTACTGTATAAGACCCTTAACTACAACCAGAAAAGCCATGGAGAAATTAGACTGTGGAAGCCAATGAGAATTAAACTCAGTAATACAAAACAAGCTGATAGCCCAGGGCACATCAAAAGAGCAGGCTACTCAGTAAGAAGACTACATAAAAATGGAAGAGAGAAACGTTCAAACAAATATGCAGATCTTGATATAGGAACACAAGAAATATGAAATGAGCAAGGCAGAGTGACTTCCCTACCTATAACCAATTTTTAAAATCCTCAGGTGGTAGGAAACTGGTACTTGAAACCTGAGAGTGGGGACAATGCAGTCATAATATTCTATGCTGGGTACTGGTCGCTTACATACTCAGGAGGCTGAGGTCTGAGGATCGTGGTTGGAAGCCATCCTGGATATGAAAGTCTGTGAGATCTTATCTCCAGTGAACCACCAAAAATCTAGGAGTAGAGCTGTGTCTCAAGTGGTAGAGTGTGGGTCTTGAGTGTAAAAGATCTGGGGTAGTACCCTGAGTTCAAGCCCTAGGACTGGCACACACACACACACACACACACACACACACAGACTCAATGCATGAAATTAAGAAAATAAAAGGCGGGGTTGGTTTGGGAGGAATGGGGGAAATGATAAAAAGGGTGACATGAAGAGGTGTATTTATAAACTGATTTGATAAATTGTAACTCTTGTACAACTACTTAAAGACAATAGAAATATAATTTGGAATCTTGAAATAAATAAAAGCTGAGCAAAATATTCAAAAGAATAATTTTAAAAATGACCTGTGAATTAGCTGGGCACTGGTGGCTCATACTATAATCCTAGATACTTGGGAAGCTGAGCTTGGAGGACTGCAACCAATAGATGGGATAGTGATATTTAGCTGTTATCCCAGCTACAATGAGAAGCATCAAATAAGCAGATCTCAGTCCAAGCCTGTGCTTAAGCAGGAAGTGAGACCCTATCTTAAAATTAAACAGCAAAAAAATGGGTAGGGATATGGCTCAGTGGTAGAGCCCTTGCCTAGAAAGGACAGAGTTCAAACCCCAATACTACCAAAAAATGAATCTATGAATCAGAGAATACAGGTAAAATAGAAATAGAACTAAAAATAAATAGGTGAATGAACTAAGGAAGACAGTATAGGATAAGAGCTTCATTCAATGTAGAGAGGTTCAGAAAAATAACCAAATGGAAATCTTAGTAAGTCATATAAAATTTTTTAGCAGAAAGTGTCACCAGTAGACTAGAACAAGTGGAAAAAGAATGTGAGGGCTTGAAGACAAGGTAAAAGAATGATCACATTCAGAATATAATAGAGAAAAATAACACAAGAGGTCTATGAGATAACATTAAAAACTAAAATAATGTATAACTGGAATAGAAGAGGGAAGAGAGCAATATGCAGAAGACTATCTAATCTATTCTGTCAAATAATAGAAACCACCAAATCCAAGAAAGATCTAGTCCTGCAGACATATTTAGAACTCCATACAGACATGACAGACTGGAACCTCTTTATGGCACTGTTATTAGAAAAGGCAACTATATATTGAAATTTTAGCCAGATGAATCAAACAAGAGAAGGTACAAAAGATACAATAGAAGAGGTACTTAAATTTTGTTTGTAAATGATATGATTTTTGTACTTAGAAAACCCTAAAAACTGCACCTAACCTCTTAGAATTGACAAACTCATAAAGTAGCAATATAGAAAAATAAAACACAAAAACCAGTACTTTTTCTGTGTACCAATAATGAACTTCCTGAGAGAGAAATCAGGAAAACAGTCATTCACCATAGCCTCAAAAGCCATTCAAATAAACTAACCACCACCAATAGCCAACTTGATACAGAGTTAGCAAAGGTCAACAGACCTCCACAATGAAAATGACAAAATACTGAGGGAACTAAAGAAGATGGGATGGTAGGCCCTTGTTCATGGATTAGAATAATATTGTTAAAATGGTCATCTTTCCAATGGTATCTACAGATTCGATGCAGTCACTATCAAAATGCCAGTGGTAGGTCTTTTCACCAGTCTTCACAGACCTAAGGGAAAATAAATACTAAAATGCATGTGGGAACACAAAACACCCACAGAAATTCTGAGAAACAACAGCCAGAGGTGTCAAAATATCTGATTTAAAATTATACTATAGAGTGACTCAGTGGTAGAGCACTTGCCTAAGCATGCCTAAGCATGCATGGCTCAAGTGGTAGAGTGCTAGCCTTGAACAAAAGAAGCTCAGGGACAGTGCCCAGGCCCTGATTTCAAGCCCCAATATGTGTGTGTGTGTGTGTGTGTGTGTATTAGAAATAAATTGGCATGGTACTGATCTCCAAACAGACAAGAAAGGAGTGAACTCATGCAGAAGTGGAGTTGGAATGGACTATACCCATAAATAAGCCCACACGGCGACAGCCAAATGATTTCTCCATAAAGGAGGCCACAGCATATGTTGGGGAAAGTGCAGACTCTTCATTCAACAAATGGTGCTTCTTCCATGTAGAAGACTGAAACCCCAGATGCTATCTCATCCTGCACAAAAATCAACTCAAAAGGAATCAAAGACCTCAATGGAAGACCTAAAACTTTGAAACAACTAGAGGAAAAGTAGATATTGGCATAGGCAGTGACTTCCTGAATGGCTAAAGAAATAATAGCAAAAATTAACAAGTTGGATGATGTCAAATTAAAAAAAAATTTGCACCAGGCACTAGTGGCTCATGCCTGTAATCCTAGTTCTCAGGAGGCTGAGATCTGAGGATTGTGATTTGAAGCCAGCTCAGTTAGGAAAGTCTGAGACTTTTCCCACTAGTTCACCACCAGAAAACCAGAAATAGTGCTGTGGCTCAAAGTGGTAGAATGCTAGCCTTGACCAAAAGGAGCTTAGGGACAGTGCCCAGGCCCAGAGTTCAAGCCTCAGGACTGGCTAAATTAATCAATCAATCTGAAAAATCTAAGTAATTTAATAAAAATAGACAAATGACCTGAATAGGCAATCTCAAAAGAAGTTATAGAAATGGCAAATATGTGAAAAATGCTCAGTATCTTTAGCCATTAGAAAAATGCAAATTAACCCAGCACCAAGATTGCACCTTATGGGCTGGGAAGGTGGCTCAGTGGTAGAGCGCTTGCCTTGCATGCATGAGGCCCTGGGTTTGATTCCTCAGCACCACATAAGCATAAAGAAAAAAGCCGGAAGTGGCGCTGTGGCTCAAGTGGTAGAACACTAGCTTTGAGCTGAAGAGCTGAGGGACAGCGTCCAGGCTCAGAGTTCAGGCCCCAAGACCGGACCCCCCCCCAAAAAAAGATTGCACCTTACCCCCATCAGAAAGTCATCAAGAATACTACAAAACATCAAATGCTGGTGAAGATGTAGAGAGAAAATAACCCAATATAGTGATAATGTGAATGTAAATTAGTTCAGCAACTACAGAAAACAGTATGGAGATTCCTCAGAGCTAAAAATATGTCAAGTATGGTGTTGTATGACTGTAATCCAGTCCTCAGGATACCAAGTCAGGAGAATTTGTAAGTTTAAGGAGTGGTCTGAGCTACATAGGGAGACTGCTTCAAAAAATTACATCATTTTCAGGAAAATGGGTACAAATAGAGGTGTCATGCTGAAGGAAACAAGCCAGACATAGGAAAATACTGAAGTACTGTATGTTCTCCCACACATTTGGCAGGTTAAAAAAAGGAGAAAAGGAAGAAGAGGAAAAATGACCTGAAAGTAGTAGGTAAGGGATTGAGGAAAGGAACAGAAGAACTGGTGTTTGGGGTAGAGAAAAGGGCAAGAGAGGATAGAAGGGATGGTGTATATAATGGAAATACAATATATACATGTATGAAAACAGGAAAAGCCTAGCAATTAAGATGCATTAATTTCTAAAAGAAATAAGAATGGTTATTTGTGGTCCTGGCAGCCATCTGCCCTCCCCCCACCAGACACTGGACCAAGCCAGGCCAGTTGTGTCAAGGGCTGTGGTGTGCCCTACTCTAGGAGGTCCTGGAACCTGTGAGGGCTCAGAACCAACTTGCCCATCCTGAGTCCTTGGGCTGGGGTCCTGGTCCACCTCTTTTCTTGAGCCTCTGTTCTTGGGTCCCTCTGTGGAAGGCTGAGTGGCCAGAACACTGTTCCCCAGGTTGGGGCGGGGAGGAGTGGAAAGGACGGGATCCACCGCTTCTGAGGCCTCTGCTCTCCACTGTGCCGTCCTCCCTCCCATTCCTCACACAGTTATGTGGGAACAAAGTAGACGAGGGATCCAAAGGCCCAGGAGGCTCTGCTGGTATCCAGCCAACTGCAAAAGGGCTTCTGAGGAAATGAGAATTAAATATGGACTGGTTGTCCATATTAATGCCCATTAAATATGGACTGGGTGTCAGCTAATAGAAAGGATTTTTGTTAATTTTGCTAGTGTGATTATAACATTGTAGACACATAAAAGCAATGCTTTCGGGAATGGGAAAGTGGCTCAGTGGTAGAGTGCTTGCACCACATAAGCAGAAAAAGCCAGAAGTGGCACTGTGGCTCAAATGGTAGAGTGTTCGCCTTGAGCTGAAGAGCTGAGGGACAGTGCCTAGGCCCAGAGTTCAGGCCCCACAACTGACAAAAAGAAAAAATAACAACAATGCTTTCGCCCATTTGCAAGAAACAATGTGACCTCCAAGTCCATCTGGGAACAGTGCTGAAATACACCTTCCAAATGTGCATGTGTGTATACATATCTGAGTGTTTTGCAGCATGCAAGTATATGTATTGCATGTGTGTATACGTGCATGTGTATATGTGTATGCATCTGTATGCTCACAGTGAGTGCATAAAATATACATGTGTGTATGTTTGTGTGCATGTGTGTGTATATACAGATGGAGTTGACATAATGTACACAGTTACTGAGACAGGAACAAACATGTAGAGGTTCATGACAGTTTTCCTGTACTGTTGGATAATATCTGCTAATAAAAAGTTAAAAATACATAATGTACAGAACTCTTACTTGGAGTTCTGGAATTAAAGGGGGCTTCAAAGACAGTAAGACTTGTAGTTTTCTTCATTCTTCAAAGAACAAATGTCTGGTGGTGAATTTGGACCAGCAGGAAAAGAGTTTCTTAGTCCATCTGCACTGCTATCACAAAATGCCTGAAACTGTCATTTAAAATGAGTAGAAATTACTTCTCATAGTTCTGTAGACTGGGAATTCCAAGGTCACAGTGCTGGCAGCAGTAGTGTCTGGCCAGGGTTGCTCTCTCATTCCAAGATGGCATTCCACTGCTGAATCTTCATGTGTGACTGGAAGAGGCAAGGTGAACTAACCAAATGCTATGTAAACCCCCTTTATATGATGGCCACAATCCACTCACTGGGGAGACTGGTCATGATTCCACTACCTTAAGAGCCCCAAGTCTTTATCACAATGATCTTTTCAGCGTCTAAATTTTGGAGGGGACACTTTCAAACCAAAGCAGAGAAGGGTGTCACCTGCTGGATTTGGTACCTGTGGATTTCTATTTGCCAGTCTCCTTGGAACTCTATCTACCTGATTGTATTTTAATCGGCCAGTGCTGCACTTCTTGCCACCTGCACAGCAGGAGAACGAAGGAGAGGGTCCACGCTCCTCTGCTCGTTGCCATGCTCCCTCCAGCTGAGGAAGGAGGGCCTTCCCCCCGGAGACTTCCGCTTCCACAGCCTTGGTCTCCTGGACACGTGGAATGTCAGGGGCCTGTGAGATCACTGCCAGGAAGTGAGCTGGGACCCGCCCTGAATGTAGCGGTCCTGTCAGGGGCCTGTGATATCATGGCCAGGAAGTGAGCTGGAACCCACCCTGCGTGTAGCAGTCCTGGTCAGGGACCTGTAACATCACAGCCAGGAAGTGAGCTGGGGTCCTGTCCAATGTGGGGGTACTGTCAGGACCTGTGATTGACCAGGAAGCGAGCTGGGGTCCTGCCCTTTGTGTGTGGAACCTGTCAGGGGCTTGTGACATCACCACCAGGAAGTGAGCTAGGGTCCTGCGTCTTGTAGATGAGAATCATGCCCAGGATATGCTCCTGGGAGGAGGGGCTGGTGGTGTTCTCATGGTAAGGAGTGTCTCTGTGCCTTCGCCTCAGCCCCCAGACTGTTCAAGCTTTAGCTCTGCAGTTCCAGGAACTTGAAGCACAAGGACTTAGGGCCCCAGTCCCAGCCATCTCCCTCCTTCTATGTGGCCACAACCCTAACTTTGACATGGCTATCACACTGTCAGCATCAATCACTGCAGAGCTGGAGGAGAACATAGGGATTTGGGGCCCTGGGCATGTACTCGCTAGGACCTCTGGACCTGCCCGTGTGTCCTAGAATCCCTCTAGCACATGTCTGTTCATGGGAAGAGATTGTGCTGTTTTGTTTTTTTTTTTTGGGTCCAGTCGTGGGGCCTGAACTCTGGGCCTGGGCACTGTCCCTCAGCTCTTCAGCTCAAGGCTAGCGCCCTACCACTTGAGCCACAGC
>NW_012267280.1:7378671-7415212 GCF_000151885.1 Dipodomys ordii | reverse complement strand
AAGAATGAATAAGTTCTCAAAGATATAGTTGACTCAGTATGTGTGGTTTTTTTTTTTTTGTCAGTTGTGGGGCTTGAACTCTGGGCCTGGGCACTGTCCCTCAGCTCTTCAGCTCAAGGCTAGCGCCCTACCACTTGAGCCACAGCGCCACTTCTGGCTTTTTTCTTTTGGCTTATGTGGTGCTGAAGAATCGAACCCAGGGCCTCAGGCATGCAAGGCAAGCACTCTACCACTGAGCCACCTTCCCAGCCCAAAATGTGTGCTGAGTTTTGACCACTCTAAGTGGTCAAATTGGTAATCTATTCATTGGTCCTGGGATCCTAAAGATGGAAGCTCTTTCCTTCTCACGTTTTTTACATGCTCTCAGTCTGCCTGTTGGGTTCTTGACTAAGGGACACCAGTGATCCCAGTGTTGGGCTTTCTTTGTCTTCAACCTTGTTAGCAAAATGAGCTCCCTTCCCATAGCTTAGTCCACTTCTTCCCTTTTCCACAGCTTAGCATGCTCCCTTCCTAGGCAATAGTAGGCCCATTTAGCAAAGGCATTAAATAATCAGCCTCCAACCCCCCTTTTCCTTGGGATGGCACTTCTCTGGGGCAGCTGCCACCATATAAGGCAGCAAGAGCCCCTTAGAGTGACGTTCAGGTCTGGGCAGCTGTAGGACCCCTTAGCTCCTATATGGGAAGCAGCCATAAATCTTATCTTCCATGATGAAGCTCCTGGCCCTCACGTCCACATCAGGGTCTCTGACTCCTAGCCCCTCTAGCCCCTCCTAAACCTCCTAGATTATGTAGGTCATCCCAGACAATAGCCGGTTTCTCACTTCTCCCTTGTGAGTAGGAGTCTTGCCCACCCCTTTCCCAGCAATAAACCTTTCTTTGTTCTCTGTACTTGGATGTCTGTGTGGTTTTCTGGAAAAAGTCTAAAATAATCTAATAAAGATCTTTTAGCTTTTCTAGGACTGGTGTAAGTCCTTTGCCTCGTTCACCTCTATTCGTTGTGGATTTGTACCCAGTCATTTAATTTTTCAGAGAATCTATTTTGTCACTAATTGCTTCAGTTATCTCTGTAATGCTATTGTTAGGCCCTCAATTTGTTTAATCCATTTTTGTTGCTATAATGAAATACTTTAGGCAAGCTAAATTGATAAAAAAAAAAGAGGTTTCTAGAGCTCAGAGTTTTGGGTTCTGCAAGTCCAAGCAGCAAGGTGCAAGGCTCAGAGGGAGATGCAGAGCCATCCACAGTAGGAACAGTTAACACTGAAATGCCAGAGGACAGGCTCAGGCTTCTGTAAACGCCCTCTTGGGAGGACTGACCAAGGTCCTACAGGAAGAATTCCCTTCTAGGGTACACCCCAGTGTCCTGAAGATGTCCCAGTAAGCTACAGCAGATTCTCTGCACCACCCAGGGAGCCACACAATCAATGGATGGACGTGGAGAGACGATCTACATCAGTCATAACCCTCTGGGGGTGATCTAGGCTGTATTTTGCATCTCAGGGCTTTTCTGCAATGTGTTAGGTTTTCCATCATGTGAATTCAGAACAGAGTGGTCCATCCTTCCCTCCACCGTGTCACATTTCCTCTGTGTGGTCTGTCCTTTCCTGCTCTGTGCCACATTTCCTCTGTGTGGCCCGTCCATCCTTCCCTGCATTTTGTCATGTTTCCTCTTTTCCTTTCAGTGTTGTACACTTTTGCTCCCTGCATTTCTTTTCCTCTTCACACTTGGGCCAGTCATCCAGATGGTGAGATACTACCAAATGCTCTTCCTGTCTCCTTTAAATCTCGTGCAATTCCTCCTCACTTTTCCATATCCTGTTCTAAGCAAGGATTGAAGCCTTCATTCTTTACCGTGGCCAAAGAAATACCATTGGAAAATGAAGTTGGAATGGAAGGGAGCCATGTTTGGCTCCAGACTCCCAATTGAAGATCCTATTCAAAGCACACTTGCCATTGTTTTTGCTCATGAAAAATAGCCTGCAGACCCATAATTTGGCAATATAC
Source organism: Dipodomys ordii (assembly GCF_000151885.1). NCBI lineage: Eukaryota > Metazoa > Chordata > Mammalia > Rodentia > Heteromyidae > Dipodomys > Dipodomys ordii. The sequence goes on along the minus strand of NW_012267280.1, from coordinate 7,413,211 downwards.
ATACAAGCAATTGTTTTAAAAACAGAAGTGTCGCTGCCTGTTGTGATGTAAACTGTCTTCTAAATGAAAGAATTTAAAGAACATAATTGGAGAATTATACAAATAGTGGTTAATATGCTATTTCATGCAAAGACATTACAACTTATAATCTTCCTTTGTGGGTGTATGTTGGTGTTCAATCAGGTATGTGAATGTATTCAGATGTTAAAACCATCCTATTAGCTGCAAATTGTTCTATTATTTTCTGAGTTGTTTACGTTGCATTGTTTTTGGCTCTGCAAGTTCCACTCTAAACTCCTCGTGCTGGTCTTGCAATCTGTATAACTGTCATCCTTTTTTTTTTTTCCGCTGTTTTATCACAGGTTTATTGTAACCTCTGGTACAGAGTTGAGTTCATCACATTCCTTAGAATGTAATACTTTGTATTATTTGTTTTTTTAATTGTGAAAATACTGTACAGAGGGGTTACAATTACATGGGCAAGGTAATGAGTACATTTCTTATCAAACATTGTAGCCTCCTCCTTTGTTTCCCCTTCCCATCCCTTCCCATCTTCCCTCATCCTTACTTTTGCCTGTAGAAAGCTTTAAATAGATATCTTGGGACAATTGACTTCAGCAGAAGCACACAACGCTGGGGCTTTTGGATTAAAGTAGAAATGTCACAGATGTTTGAACAGCAGAAGGGACCTATCTCAGAGGACCGCAGGAGAGGAGTCTGTGCAGAAGGCTCTGCTGACCAGCCCTAGGGCATTGAAGGGCTGGGACATGTCCCTAGGGACAGCAGTTTGACCTCAGGGGCCGGGATCTCTCTGGGAGGGACTACCAGGGCTGGTGACCTCAAAGACACCAAGAGAGCAAAGGGAACATGGACTCACTTGGAAAGAAATAGAAACTGTGAACAGACTAAAATAGGTAAAGAGATTGTATAACTGAGAAATTCAACAAAGGAAAGCCTAATACTACCAGATTGTGTAGCTGGTGAAGTCTAACCAAGTGTCCAGCAAATTAATACCAGCCCTCCTCAAACTCTTCAAATAATAGAAGAAAGATGCCTAAGTCCAGTTTTGACAACACAGACCTTATTTGCATATCTCAAGACTTATAAGAAACCTTCAGAGGAATTCGAAGTGTATGAAAGGGTTGTATGCAATAACCAAGTGGGATTTATCCAGGAACTTGGGGAATCAGCCAGTGTGACCACCATTCAGGATGGTGAGGGACAGAGACACAAGTTGCACAGCTGATGCTGCTGGAAAAGGATCTGACATTATTCAACACCATTTTGTGTTAAAACACTGACCACAGAGGAGATTAACAAAGTTCATCTCTGAGCCATGGGGCTGGAGAGAGGTTGCCTGCTCTCTTCCTTGTGAAGAACAGGGTGGGGAGTCCACTGCCAGCTGCTCAACATCCTGTGAGGGGGTCCACTGCCAGCTGCACAACACACTGTGAGTTCTGAGCAAAAAAAACTGTGCAGCACAGGAAGAAATAAAGGTGCCAAGCAAGAAAATACTCATGAATAAATGTCACCAGAGAAGCACAGTGCTCACACCTCTTGAAATGCTGTAGATTGCATGATTGTCTTTCCATGCCCTTTGCTGTACCCAGAACTTCACCAAGTCTTCCCCTGCAACCTCACTACCTCCTCCCCCACTCCCATGCAGCATGGTGTTTTCTCTGGGTAAGCCTGTCCTTAGCTGGACTCATACAATGGCCTGCAGGGTGGGCAAGTTAGAGGAGGTTGCCTGCAGTCTCTGTTCACAGGCCTGATTCATCCGTCAGTTCCTATAGGAACTAAGTTGCTAGCTAAGAAAATCATCCTCTTCATTTCTGTTTTGAGGAGTGTGGAGGTCTTAGCTGTAGGGACTGAAACTCTGTTTGAGCCTAGGTGTTGCTGGCAGTCAGATTAGGTCTTCAGGATGAGGTGAGGCCCCGGAGCAGCACCTCCTGGCCTGGGCGGACTGCCTGGGGAAACCAGGCTGCCGATTGCAGGCGTCATACAGCAGAATGGAGCGGCAGCCCGGCTGCTGGGCTAAGCAAATGAAATTTGGGACAGGCTTGGGTCACATTCTCTGGTGATGTCAGGGAGTGAGGGCCTCAGAAATGAGAATGAGCCTGGGCATCTATGACTGAAGAGCTTTGGCGGGGGTGGTGACCACACAGGTACTTAGAAACTGCCTTTGCTAAAAAGCAGACTCCTTACACGGACCAAAAGTTAACTGCACACAGGATAAAAGCCTGTTGATGGCTCCTCCATTTTGCACGTCTCTTATGTTCTGAGTCATTGTCTCCTGTAGTCACCCGGGACTGATGGCTAACAGCTTTATGACGAAAAACCAGCAGTACCCCTGAGCCTTACACTACAACTCCATTTCCTGTGATGACAAGTCTGCTCCCGAGGGCAGGAGCAGTTACGGAGACCACAGTGTTTCCTTCAAGCAACTAATTTTTCAAGCCTGAGACAGTTATGGCCCATAGGGCACTTAGGCCAGAACTGCGTAATGCATACCCTTTCCCCCGTTTCAGCCCTTCCCCATTCAAACCTAAAGCTCCTGTCAGTGCCCAAGATAAACTGAAATGCTACCTTTCTGTCTTCTGATGCACAGCTGGTGCAGTAGTAACTCTCCTTTCTCCAATTTCTACCAGTACTACTCTCTAACATGTGTGATGGACAGGTGGCCAGGTCTGACCCGTTGACACCTCTAGCCTTGGCCTGGGGCCTGGGACTCTGTAATACTAGTAGAGTAGCAGCATGTGACAGGATGACCCCAGAAAGGTGGTGCTTCCTCCAGACCAGGATAACTCAGCAGGGGTGATTTGTGCTGTTGGATGGCTAGACCATGTGACTGGCCACAACAACTAGCAGGTCTCCAGAGTAAGAGCCTGAAAGGAATATTGTCTTCTGTTGCCTTTGTCTTGAGCCATGGAGTTTTACCGAAACAGCTGGTTTGTAGTGTCAACAGAACCAGAGGTTAGTGTGGTACCAGCCACGGTGGCTAGTGACTGCACTGAGCTACCCTCACACCAGTGCTCTTAGCACCACACAGCCTCCCCTGGTTTCCTCAGGGAAACGGGAGGTGAAGAGAGTCTTGGTATGAGAGGGCAGTAGAGGCAGGATGGACACACAAGGAGACAAAGAAGTTATTCTATTTTTAACAACTATAAAAAAGGGCCAGACTTGAAGTTGAAGCAGCAACACTGTAAGTGGGTAGAGACAGGAAGACAAGAAGTTTATCTGGAAAACAAGCCCTACAGCTTAGCCCTTGTCCCTCTGTTTTGGGTAGGCCAAGAAACATCCTGATATTTTAGAATAAGGAGTAGCACCCATTTTGGCCACCAATGGCCATTATCTAATTAGGGGTGACCACAGATCTTTCTTAGTAAAAAAGGCAACAGTTAGCATCTGCCATGCTGAGTCTTCATTTCCATTCTGCAAGAGGAGCAGGAGATACTTCTTGCTCTTCTTGTTTCTCCTTACTTAAGCTGCGTTGTACTAAAATCCTTGCTAAAACTTTGCCCGATGAAACTCTCCCCTTTTGTGCAATACCCTGAATGTTTTCATGAGTGGATAGACTGCAGGGACCTGTGGTTTCATGGAAGGTGTGAAGCCAGGGCTCTCATCCGTCCTCCAGCAACAAAGAAAGAAGGTAGGAGTAGAGTAATTCAGAATGAGCCTGCAAGGGGTGTGAGGTCAGGAAAGCCACTGAAAGGAAAGGATGTACACATTTCCTGATCAGCCTTGTAGCCAGGGGTCTGAAAGAAAAATCTACTTCTTAACTTAAAACTTAGACTTGATCCTAGAGTGAAAAGTTACCACTTGGCGGCTTCTGCAGAAGTGGTCCTTTGATGAGCAGAGGTTATTTAGAAGATATGATAACAATACAAATGGACAATACAAAGCATTTTGAGAGTAAGATCATTGCACATTAAAGTCAAAATGTGAAGCCAAGCTGTGAGACCAGCAAACAGTTAAGAGGTTGAAATGCTGCCTAGTCCGGACTCAGAAGACTGGGAACTGACCCTGGAAAGGTCAAACAGACCAAGCAAAACAAATGTGTAAGTTACAATTAACTGGATGTTTAAGTTAGAGTTGTTTGGACCCTACAAAGTTTCAGACACTGGGAATAAGATAAATGTTGTGTTATGGTTAAATGTTCACCCCTCTGCTCCCTAACAATCGGGGAGTCCATTGTCGCTAGGTACACAAACTATATCTCATGTTGATGGTTGGAACCACAGAGAGATTGATAGCTTGTTTACCTGTGCTAACCTGCCCTGCACTGAGCTAAATACAGAGGCGTGCTTGTGAGTGCTTGGGTCCAAGATCCGGTGAGCCTTGACCCCTGGTCCCCACTTGCTTTACACTGTCTCTACTTACCCCCTTCCCCCCCGCCCCCACCTGCCCACCTCTGTTCTCCTTTCAGCTCCTATATCCCATTATGCTGTTCCAGGTTGCAGGTAGCAACAAAAATGTATTGAAATGCCAAGTTTTGTTAGAAAACTATATAAATTCTTGCACAGATCTTAGTAAGTATTCATTCTGTCATCTAACACGTCATTCCTCTGAATATCATGGACTTGATTTTAAAATTGAAATTTCATTTTCTTGTTCTCCTTTTCCTCCTTAGTGGAGGATTTTAAGCTTTGTCTTTCACACTGGGGTCTGAGCCTCAGGCTTGCGTTTCTTTGCTTTCCCCTCCCCCTAGGAGGAAAGGCACCATTTGCTAACAAGACTCTTCCTGCTGTTGGCTCATCTCGTACGGTGTGCCTATGAAAGCATCGTTTGGTAAAAAACACTGACTACTTATTTGGGTTCATGAATTAACTAAAAGCAGGAGAAATGCATGGTCTCCCGGCCTCCATTCTGATGTATCTCTGCTTGGTGCCCTTTGCATGCTGAGTTCCAAGAAGGACACCTGGATGGCTGGTATCTTTATGACAAAGGACCAAAACTACTCCTGGGAAATGATCGAGTCTCCTCAGAACAGATTGTTCACCAGGCAACCATGGCTTGTTTATCCTGACCAGTGATGGCAGCAATAATAACTTCTCAAGAACTCTTCCCAAAATAATGATCGGGACTAGTGAATAATTATGCATACGTTTCTCCCCTTTACCTGTTCTCTGAATGTAAAATCTAAACTTCACGTCTGTACTCCCAAAGACTGGTAAGGATGGCTAAAGTGCTGCCTTCACACAGTATTCCCAAGACAGGGAATACATTTTATTTCTCTGCCTTTCACCACATGGCTTTATTTGGCAGATAGGGGTGAATGGCCAGACCTGATTCGAATCCCAGGAGTTTGGGACTGAGGGCCCAAAGTTTCAAAGATGAGTCAGGTATATTTGTGGGCTTTCTTCTGGGGTCTCTTTCTCTCTGGATCTGCATGTCTGTTCCTCTGTAGGCCAGGCACGGCCTCACTCTAGTCCCTACCTGAGAAGTTCTTAATATCAGGAGATCTTGTATCTATTTTGCAAAATTCTCTGCTATCCAAGTCTCTTGTCTTTGCATGAAAGTCTCTTGTCTTTGCATGTAGGTGTTAGACTAAACCTGTGTATATTCACTAAATGTTGCTGTGACAGTGACTTCCTACTGAAATGGCCAGGAGTGCACTGGTGGTGTGGGTTTTTATTGTAAGAGGCCTCCACTTAGGGGAGAGTCCTGCTCAGCACCCACCCGGGGTTAGCTCCACACAGCCCTCCTTTGTTTCCTGCCAGACAGCACTGTTATACTTTCAATCATTCCCTAAGTCTGTGTGCCAGTGAACTTTCTATCCTCTGCCAAAAACGAAATCCATATTATAGCAGTGCCACACAGAATGTCTGGGCTGCTGTGGGTAAGGCTAACAGTAGCTGATTTCATGAATGAATTGTGTGGGAAGTGAGGGGGACAAGCAAGTCTCTAAAATACATCCACAAAATCTTTCCTGCCTCTGATGAATTGAGGCTTTTGTTAAATAGAAAATTCATAACTAAATATAACTTTTAGGCTATCAACTGGGAATAATAAACAGGATAGGAATTCTAAAGAGAGTTATTAAGAAGATGGTTATATAACATTCTAGTTACACTTGATTCTTAAAAATTCCACTTCAGGTTTCAAAAATTTTATGAACTATTGCCATAAGTTTTTTTAAGCTATGTTTTGAAGAAAGAAGAATGAATAAGTTCTCAAAGATATAGTTGACTCAGTATGTGTGGTTTTTTTTTTTGTCAGTTGTGGGGCTTGAACTCTGGGCCTGGGCACTATCCCTCAGCTCTTCAGCTCAAAGCTAGCACTCTACCACTTGAGCCACAGCGACACTTCCGGTTTTCTAGTGGTTTATTGGAGATAAGAGTCTCATGGACTTTACTTGCCCAGGCTGGCTTTGAACCGTGATCCTCAGATCTCAGCTTCCTGAGTAGCTAGGATGACAGGCGTGAGCCACCGGTACCCGGCTCAGCTGTGTTTTGAATGATAAACTTTCACTTCTTAATTTTTGTGCTCTCTATCCTATTCTGTACCTGTTGGAAGTTCCAAACATCTGGTTATATTTGGGAGGAAAAGTACTGTCCCTGATGCCACCCCCTGGAGAGCAGCCAGGAAAGCACTGACAGGCTTGGGCTGTCCTCTGAGCCCTCCCCACAGGCCTTCCCCAGAATGTGCTCTCTCAGGTGGACATCTTACCCATCTTCTGGGGCAGGGGTGTTCTCTACCCCTCACCCTTTCACCCCTTTCCCCTCTTGCTGGCAGATTGGGTGTAGGTTTTGGGTGGTTAAGTGAGTGACTGTACTGCCTTATCTGCTCCTGCTTTCTGTGTGTCTGTCCCCAGAATGGTACTTTGTAGGAGTGCAGAAGCCAGTGTGAAAGAGAGGTGCCAGGCTCTGGGGGAGGGAGCAGGCACACTTGGGGATTCTGGCACCTTCCTTCGCTGGCTGGACATTGTCCTGGCTCATCGCTACATCACCAAGACATTGCCAAACTGCTCTCTCCTCCATGTTTCTGCTGTGAAATGGTAGGCATCATTGCTGCTGTGGGCTGAGTATGGCCTATCCTCGAATTCGCATGTTGAAACCCTGACCTCATGTGCCTATATTTGTGGGAAGCAGAGGCTGGCATGCAACCTGCCTTGCTGCAAACACCTCGGGTCCTCTAAAAAGACCTGAAAGGAATATGAGGATGGGGCTCAGTCCGAAGCCCTGGAGGGGGCTCTGGGAGACGTATGCAGTGTGATGGACGAAGGAAGATGAGGTGTCCTCAGGGCACACGAGCTGCTGCTCCAGCCTGGCTGACCACCACCATCGTCCAGGGCTTGGAAGAGTCCAGATCGCAGACCATCCACTGTGTGTTCTTCCACTTCCTGGTGTCTTCTGTGTATTCACACAACAGTATTTCTGAGTGTCTGCCAGGAAGCTAGGTGTGACATGTGGAAAAGAGAAATTATGTGTGCTGTGGGGGAGGCCCGGTGACACAGGCCCCCCGTGGATGTGTGGCTGTGAAAGGTGACAAGAACCTCACGGGGTGACACATGGAACTGTAAGGGGATGTGTCCAGTGGCCCCACACAAATTTAGCTGTTTCTGGCATGCCTGTGAGGACCTGTGGGCCCTGTCAGGACTAGAGACACGGTTGGCATTCTGATGAGACTAACAGGGAAGGTCCTGGAGGATTTGAGAAAACAACGAAAACAAAGCCAAACTGGACAAACAGAAAGCACCAACAACTGAGCTGTAAAGATCAGTGAAAATGAGAACATTCTCATGCACAGAACTACAGGTGTACCTAGTGGAACATGAGTTTTTCCCTGTAAGTGGCAACCCATTTTGCATCTATGTATTGTGAATTCATTTCAGCAACTACTTAATAGTCAATCAGAGCCAGGAGGGACAGGGACAGCTGAGGGACAGTGCCCAGGCCCAGAGTTCGAGCCCCATGACTAACCAAAAAAAAAAAAAAACCAAACTCAAAACTGTCCCTGTTTTACCAAAACAACAAAATACTCCACTCAAATTTGGTATTCCAAAACTTAAACAAGGTCACTGATCCTCTGTAATATAAGTTTGTGTTTAAGTAAATGGAATCATTTTTTCTTGAATAATTTACTTCAACAGTAATTATATCTCATCCTGTAAACTTGAAGATTAATTCCAAGCCCATTAGACTATTAAAGACTTGGGGTAATTTTAGGTTAAGACATGTTTTTTTGGGAAGTGGCGCTGTAGCTCAAGTGGTAGAGCACTAGCCTTGAGCTGAAATGCTGAGGGACAGCACTCAGGCCCAGCGTTCAAGCCCCATGACTGACAAAAAAAAAAAATGACATGCCTTTTTGGATACTCATGTAATTTTTTTGGGGTGGGGGTCCAGTTGTGGGGCCTGAACAGTGGGCCTGGGAGCTGTCCCTCAGCTCTTCAGCTCAAGGCTAGCGCTCTACCACTTGAGCCACAGCGCCACCTCCAGCTTTTTTCTTTTTGCTTATGTGGTACTGAGGAATTGAACCCAGGGCCTCATGCATGCAAGGCAAGCACTCTACCATTGAGCCACCTTCCCAGCCCCTACTCATGTAATTTTTAAGCAGCATAAACTTTAAGTTTATGTATGTTTGATTGTTTTCACATGCTAGATGGAGGCCCTGCCTTTGGGTCTCGTTGGTGAGTGTTTCTGCTGTGTTCACAGGGAATGAATGGCCTGTGGCATCTAGAGAACAGGGTGAAGCCCTGCTCACCTGTGACTGACATCATCTGTGATACACATGATTGACAGGTTCAACCATTACCTCCTGTTCTCCACAGACACAGAGCCAGCAGGACATCTAGGAACATAGGAGGAGTCAGGGTCAAAGGAACTAGCCCACACCAAGGCCAGGGCTGAGGCGATGCAGACAGCCAGCTGGAGACCCAGGAGAGCCGATGGTGTATGTCTGGTCCAAAACTGTTAGGCTTGGGCTCCAGGAACATCCCCAGAGGGAGAATGTCCACAGCACAGCTCTGGTAGTCGGGCCAGGAGAGTGGGGTGCTGGGGAGAGGGGGTGAAGCCTTCACTTCTACTCAGAGCCTCAGCTGGCAGGATGAGTCCTCCAACCCTGAGGAAGGCACACATTTCACTCTGTCTGCTGAGCAAATGTGCAGGACCGATCTTGCAGATATAGCCAGAACAACGTAGGACCAGATGGCTGCACTGGGGAAGTTTTTACATCTAAACGTCCCTGGTGCAGCATCAATGTTGGTAGAGCTGACACTGAGCATTGGCCATTGCTCTATTGCCCAGCTTTCCCCAGGAACCAGATGATGGAAACACACCAGGCCTTGAGGAGCTTCGTCCTGGAGCCCTGGGGACTTCTATCCTGGAGCCCTGGGGACCTCTGTGGCTTCAGGCTTTTTTTTGAAAGGGGGATGGGAAGTGTCTCTAGAACCTGCAAGCCCACCCTTTGGACTTTTATTAAGTTGTATTTTATTTCTTTTTCCTTTCTTTCTTTCTTTCTTTCTTTCTTTCTTTCTTTCTTTCTTTCTTTCTTTCTTTCTTTCTTTCTTTCTTTCTTTCTTTCTCTTTTTTCTTTTTTGTCGGTGGTGGGGCTTGAACTCTGGGCCTGGGCACTGTCCCTCAGCTCTTCAGCTCAAGGCTAGCATTCTACCGCTTGAGCTACAGTACCACTTCCAATTTTCTAGTGGTTTATTGGAGATAAGAGTCTCATGGATTTTCTTGCCTGAGCTTGCTTTGAACCGTGATCCTCAGATCTCAGCCTCCCAAGTAGCTAGGATTACAGGCTTGAGCCACTGGCACCCAGCTTGTATTTTGTTTCAGTAACTATATTTCTTTTTTTATTATTATTATTTATTTATTTTTTATTTGTGAACATACTGTACAGAGGGGTTACAATTACATGGGCAGGATAATGCGTACATTTCTTACCAAGCATTGCAGCCTCCTCCTTTGGTTTACCCTTCATATCCCTTCCCAGCCTCCCCCCTCCCCCCCAATCCCAACCCTTCTCCTCCCCCCCTTCCCCCCCCACCGACGTTGTAAAGCTCGTTTTGGACATGACAACTTATACTTCTCGTTGTTGCATCAGGTCCACCTGTATCCTTAAACAACTGTTTTTTCAGTAACTATATTTCTTAAGTATTGAAGTTGAAAACTTTAAAATGCACAGCAGTGATAAACACATTGCATGTCTATCTGAGACCTCAGCATTACTGTGAAAGTCGTTTTGAGCTCATGGACTTTTTGAGAACTGTTTCAGAATATTTGATCAATGAAGGACAAACATTGGAAAATGAATTTGATTTGCCTTGTTTCACAATATCTGAGTCTGAAGAAAAGCAGTAAAATATGCACAGTCTCAGCCAGGCCCCCTAAGGTTTGAAGGGCTCAAACGTGCAGTCCTTCCCCCCTATCTTTCCAGGTGCAGGGATTGCACATGGGCACCACATCCTGTCTAAAACCAGTGAGTTTTTTTTTATTTGGAAATGTACATAAGACCAGTAGAATTCTTCTTCATCGATGTGATTATATGATTTTTCTCTTTAGTGCCTTGAAGGACAATGGACATTTGTGTGATGCTACATTTTTGTGTAAACACATTTACTGGCAAGAAGTTTATACATCTAAACAGTGTCTTGTGGAGAGTATGTATACATCAAGTTCAATCTTTGCATTGAAGTGACTGGAAGACTTCCTCTGGGAGAAGAGATTGAGCTCATGGCTGGGTAATGGAGATAGCTGGTCACACTGAAGATCCAAGAAGGTGGCTATTTTAAGGCAGCAGGATGTGAGGAAACCTTTGCAGATGGTGGGCCAGACCCTCACTCAAGGTAGGTTTCAGCCAGGAGCATCCGTCTCTGCATTTCTGTCCTTAATAATGCATTAATTAATATTTCTTCATTTGTGTCCTCAATATTAGCCCACTTCTGGGAGAGACAGGTGAAATTCAGTCATTCTGCAGGCATGGTGTCAGGAAGGATTTTGGATGGAGTTGGAAACCTGTACAAGATTCAGTGAGCATGCCCAAAGGAATATCTCTTTTATCGTCTAGAAGGATCTCAATTTGTAGTGCCACTTCAGGGCATCAGATACCAAGAATCCTTTTGGGTCCATTTAGCAGAATCCTTCTCAGCCCATTAAAGTGCTTTTATTTTTTCTGGCTGTTGATCTCCAGCATGCCTTGTGTACAAAACCTCCTTGCCTGAACTGTAGTTGGAGTAGGGTCCAGTCTCCTAGTCCCTGAACCTAGAACACTGGTCTGCCCTTGAATTAAGTCTACCACAATCTCCAGCAAGTGCAGTGGAATAGTATTGCTTCCGTAGTAGTTTCAGATGAGTCATTTTAAGTTTTGTGCCTGTAGGAACACCAATGGTGTCTCCTAGGAAATCAGGGTACTAGTGTAAGTAACATTTTCCTGTCCTTTGGCCATCTTTGCATCTTGATGAGTGGTCCGGGCTTTTCACCCGGTTGGGGAAAAGCCTAGAAGTCATTCTTTGAATTGCAGATGTGTCAAGCAACAGAAGAGCTGTTCCAGAGAGTACTTGCCCCTGATTGTTCCCCTAGATGGCTTGCTTTACTTTTGTATAACACTATGTTAAATCTGGTTCTCCGCCTGTATCCTGTGCTTTTTGTCTTTGTAAGCTTTGTGCTAGCTACACTCAGGGCTGCAGATCTTTGGGACAGGAGTCCACCTGCAATTCCTGACTTTTCTGTGTCTTGCTGATTGAATTCCCCTATGACACTAAAAGCTCCTTACAGGGTTGCTTGAAGTGTCTTAATTAATATAGGAATAAGAATGCAGCCAAAGGAGATTTGAGGACTGGTTTTTGTACAATTTGAAAAACTAAGAAAGTCAGACTCTACACGTGAGTTTGGCACTCAAGGGCCAGCAGGGGATGGGAAGATTGACAGCGGGAAGCTCAGGTGACTGTGACAGCCACTGGTTGCTCAGTGGAAGTGTGGTGCCCTGTGCAGTTGGTCAGAAGAACACTACATAGGTAGCTTTCAGGGCCGGTCTTGGGCTAGAAGCAGAAACAAAAATTATGGAAGCTGTTGGTTAGTTATGAACCAAGTCTTGGCATTCTTGGTGGGTTATTATAAAAGTTATTGTTCATGATGTTAGGGCCATCTGGAAGTATCATTATAGACATGAAGTTAGAGCCTTTCTGGATAGACTATTACAGAATTTATTACTCACGATGCTAGGGCTTCCTGGGATCAGTTTCCAATGTGTGTAATCGCAGCTTGGCATCACAGATCCCTTTGGAAATATGGCCTGACCACGTTTATATATTTGGTTTCTTCCTAGGTATTGAAGATATAAAAGAGTATGAATATGTGACTAACATGATGCATGAGGTTAGGGTTTGATAATTCTTAGTAGAGCATTTAAAAACAAATCTCTGAATCTTATCTGGGCTCACTGGACATGGTCCTAGAATCTGCCTTGAGAAGGCAACAGCTGCTACTATTTAAAGCCTTCCCTTGAAGCAGCTGCCGGAAGGCTGGGCGCTGTGCATCCTCCCAGCTGGTGGCTGTGGGCAGTGGAGGGGGAGGACACCCTGGTCAGGATTTTCATCTCCAGAGTCACAGAACTGGAGCTAAATAAATGGTACGTATAGCTCCTCCCCTGAAAAACACTTAGGTGTTTTTCTTGCAGCCAAGACCAGGGTTCGATCAGCTTACATGTCAGTTGAATCTGGATTCCAAACATCCAGGAAAGTAGGAAGGAAAGAGAAAGGAGCCAAATGCATCCGAGAGGGTGGGAGGAGGGGCTCAGCCTGCTTCAGAGGATGACTTCCAGGATGACCACAGGAAGTTCTGGGGCCACAGGAGCCCAAGGCCCACACACTCAGCAGGTGGATGGAGTTAAGCTGAAGCTGGAGTTTTTAGACCCCAGGCCTCCCACATGTCACATCAGACCATTTGTCCCTGTATGGGAAATAGAGACATGGTGTAGGGCAAAGCAAGGCCATTACATGGCAGCCTGGAAACGCAGCTCTTCAGCTCATCTTCAGCTATCTTCAGAGGAATAGAGAGGAGCTATGTTTTATAAAGAATGTGTCAGAAACAGATGGATACATAATTGCTAAATAGCCCTGGTAAAAGTATGGCCTAGTTGATGGTTATTTCAGTCCTTATTTGGGGAAGGGATTCAGAGAAGTTTTTGCTATCATTACTCAAGGGGAGCAAACAGGTCATCACTGCCTGGTGGCATCGTTAAGTAGTTGTACAAAGGAGTTTCATTTCAGCAGTTTCTGAGTACAATGCATTTTGATCAGTGTCCCCTTCCATTGTTCTCCCCACTTAAACATAGTTTTGATCACTTGTCATAAAGCTCTTATCAGTACTGTCATGTGTGTAGTAAGGAGTGTGATTAGTGCTACCATGAACATGTGTGCAGATGCCTCTTGTATCCAGACACCTCTTGTACATGCCTTTAGATGTCTGCCCAGGAGTGGGATCACTAGATCCTGGGGTAGTTGTACTTTTAGTTTTGAGGAATCTCCATACTTATTTTCATTGTGGTTGCACTTGTTTATATTCCCATCCGTAGTGTATAAGGTTCCTTTTTCTCCACATATTCATGAACACTTTTAAAAATATGAAATTTTATTCTTATTATTAAGATGCACAGAGGGGTTACCATTTCATAAGTCAGGTAATGAGTATAATTCTTTTCTTTTCTTTTTGTCTTTTTTGCCAGTCCTGATGCTTGAACTCAGGGCCTGGGCACTGACCTTGAGCTTCATTTGCTCAAGGCTAGCACTATACCCCTAGAGCCACAGCACCACGTCTGGCTTTTTCTGTGTATGTGGTACTGAGGAATCAAACCCAGGGCTTCATGCATGCTAGGCAAGTGCTCTACCAGCCCCTAACATTTGTTGTTATTTGTGTTCTTGATGATTGCTGTTTTGACTAGAGTTAGATGAAGCGTCAGTGTTGTTTTGATTTCCATTCCCTATACAGCCAGGCATGTGAAACTTTTGTTCATGTATTTATTTTTAAGAATCGTCTGTTCATTTGCCCATTCATTAATTGGGTGGTTGGTTCTTTGGAAGCTTTCTTTTTCCTTTGGGAGTTTTTTTTTGTTTCCTGTATATTCTGGTTAATAATATCTTGTCAGATTTATAGCCAACAACTTTTTAAAAATTGTGTACATTGTCTGTTTATACTGGTTACTATTTCTTTTGCTGTGCAGAAACTTTTTAGTGTAATGCAGTCCCCTTTGTCAGTCGTTGCTCTTATTGAATGTTTTTAATTCCTTTGGTTCATACTTCTTTTTCTTGTAAGTCCATGATTCTTGGTTTTTGTCTCTTAAGTGTCCTAGAAGTTTTATATGTTCTACTCATGTTTCTTAAAACTTCCGCTAACTCTCTGTATGACTGTTTTAATACATCTACCTTGTCCCTGAGCCCTGATAGTCTGCTTTCCATTTGACAGAGCTTTTTACTTGACTTATGTGCTATTCATTTCCTGAATTTCAGTTTGATTCTTTTTCAGGATTTCTGTATCTTTATTGAATTTCCTTTTCGTTTCCTGCATTGTTTTCCTTTCCTAGTTCGGTCGTTTATTTGTATCTTCTTTATATTCATTCACTTTTTTATACATGTCGCTTTCATTGTATTGGTCATTCTTCTAACCATGTTTCTGAGGGGCTTTGTCCGGGCTGTTTTCTTCACTCTCTTTAGCATCTATTACGGTGAGGTTGTTGAGCTTGGGGCGTGTCACATGCCTTATTGTTTTCATGTTTTTGTTCCTGTGCTGGGATGTATGCACTGAAGTAAATCCAGTGGTTAGATGCTAATCACCTGTAGTAGTTCTGCAGTCATAGGAAAATAATCATATTTTGCAACTTGTGGGTACTACAGGCTGGTTTATTGGTTGTCAGAAGACAATTCATCCAATATCCTTGATTTCTTACAGGCCTTGGCTGGCCTGCCTGATAGCCAAGAGTTAGCAGTATCTGACAGGCTGGACCACTTGCACTGTTTCATTGGATTGCAGTATTCTTTCTCGTCCAGTTTACTTTTTTAAACATCGTACCTTTTAGAATATTTTTATTATCTTTAGGTAGTTGTACAAAGGAGCTGCCATTCACCTGAGCAGTTCATGAATACAGAGCATTTTGATCGATGTCACCCTTTCCTCTGTTCTCACCCACTCCTGCCATCAGACATTGTACCTTTTAACTTGTTTTTTTTTTTAAATTCAGGTTGACAGAGAATTGTCTGATATATCAAAGTGCTTTTAGGGAATTTGCTTTTTGGAGGAAAAGATTATATACGTGTGCTTCATAGCTCTCATAAAGAATGTTACTCTTCGGCTGAAGTAAATACTAGGTATATGCTACAAGAACAATGATCCTCTCCTCATTCCTTTCTGGCTCCCCTCCCTTCTGGTGCTTTCCAACCCCTCTCCTGCTTTGTGCTGACCTGGAAGGAGATTGCTTTCCCAAGCATGGTTGAGTGAATTGATTTTTTTCAATGAAATTCTGGACAGATGCCAGTGGGAGCTGTGACAGGCCAGCCGATGGAGAGGAGGATGTGCACTGACTCTCAGTGTTCGTGGCGCTGTCTCGTATCATAAGGGGCATCGGGTAGCTTTTGTGTGGCTTCTCTGTGCAGAACTTGAGACCAGAGGTCCTCTCTCATTTTCACCCTCCTCCAACTGCATCTTTTTCCCAAATCCTGTCCTCTCTTCAAATGCTGGGCTTTATTTTTCAACTTCCTGCTAGCAAGGCCATGAAAAGACTGTTCCAAGCTACCTCTTTAAAGATCCCCTTGGAAGCTGAGAGGCATAGTCTTGTAATAAAAATGTTTTCTAGAGTGTCTCTGATGAGCCTGCAGTATTGGGGACAACATTGCTAGACAATATGATCAAAAACATGCTGACCACGCCTTTCATTCTTGACACAGGGTAGAAGAATGCATTGACCCCATGCCCGTATGGACCAGTTACATCTTAATCCTGGCCTCAAAAGAGTTTCTAAAACTCTGATGTGGACGCTGTAAAGACAGGGACCCTCACAGATGCTGTTCCTTCCTCATCCTTCACATCTGGCCCCCTTCCCTCTCACACCCAGCCCACAGCTGCATCCGTGAAAGCCCAGCCAACTCACCAGAGAAAAGTAATGGGTTTTGACATCTGAGAGCTAACAGAAATTAGAAATTTTAGAATGAATCATTAGACTATATTAAGTGAACTTTAATCAATCGTGTCAGCAGGTTAATTTTTAAAGAGGGTTTAACGTTATCTTTATCTCTTGAATGTTTGGTTTTTAAGTTCTGTGAATCAAAGGTTTAACCCCAGAATGAACAAAAGTGTTCAGGGTTTAGCTCCCCACCTCAGTGATGGGTGTGTGCTGGGGATGGTTTTGGTGTGACATCACCTGAGACTGTCTTGGCTGTGACCGGGCAGCTGTGTCATCCCCCACATCAGGATTATCTCTGTGGGACACAGCTGCTGAGCACTGAGGGGGGGGCTGTCCCTCCATCATGAGCATCTCTTCCAGGTGGACAGGGAGACCAGCAGTAAGACCACGGCTCAGATTCAGGCTCAGCACTCAGCACTTTCCCACCCTGACTCATTCTTTCCCTTGTAGACTAGCTTTATCCAACATAAGCTGCTTGTTCTGACAAGCACCTATCCTGAAAGACAGATCCCACATTCACGCCACCTCATGCTGGACCAGGCCGGGTGTGGCTGTTTGGTAGACAAGACCGTTCCTCACAGGCCCAACCCAGTTCTGGCCTCTGCTGGGACCAGCACCTCACGACACAGACACCTGTCCACAGGAAGCCAACAGAACCACCACCCACGGATGTGAGTCAGGTCCTTGGGCAGACATGGCAGATCAGCTGTCTCCAGTCCTGATCTGGACCAGCAACCAGAACCAAGGGCTTCTCTCCAGCCAGTAGAAATAGCCTGTCACCTGTTGTTTTTATTTTAACAACGTTGGCTTGCTCTGCAGAATGTTGAGCCCAGAGACACCCTTGTGGCACCTGCCAGTATGGGGGAACTGGACTGTCTGCTCAAGGCCTGCTCCCTTTTCCCACAACTCTACATGTTATCAACACCAACAAGCCGGGCACCTGCTGCTCCTAGCAGCCCTGGGCAGACCCACGCTGTATTCCAGGGCCTTACTGGGGTGAGAGAGGTGTGCTGCTGTGTGGCTGCACCTGCCACCCTCCCTCCCCAACCCAAGGACTGGACAGACTTGTCCTGGCTGTGCCGCCTTGGCTCCTAGCACTGCCCCAGATGCCCCCAGAGCACAAAACCACTGTGAAATCGAGAAATCAAGAAAACAAAGGCAACTTAGTGTTTTAAAGAAGAAGTACATTGTAATTAAATAAGGGAAATTATGTTGAGTAGAAGAGGAGGAGGAGGAGGAGGGTGATGACAACAGAAACTATTAAGGATACCAGTTGTCCTAAGCATACTCCATGAGGGACAAGAGACCCAAATTAAAGGGAAAGTTGAAATATATAAATTATATTGAAAAACATATGTTTAAAAGCAAATACTGAAGGCTGGGAAGGTGGCTCAGTGGTAGAGCACTTGCCTTAAATGCATGAGGCCCTGGGTTCGATTCCTCAGCACCACATAAGCAAAAAGAAAAAAGCCGGAAGTGGCACTGTGGCTCAAGTGGTAGAGCGCTAGCCTTGAGCTGAAGAGCTGAGAGATAGCACCCAGGCCCAGAGTTCAGGCCCCACGACCGGACCCAAAAACAAAAACATATACTGAGGAGGATCTGAGTTCAAGCCCCAGGATGGGCACCCACACACCCCCTACACACACACACAAATAAAAAATTGGAGAGATAGTGACAAAGGAGAAAATGAATTGCCACACAGGGAATTACAATATAAAAAAGAGAGATGAACAGACAACACACAAAAGTATACAATAAACCTACAGGTAAAGTTCATTTTTATCATCACATGAATGAAATTAAAATATTATATGGCAATGAGCAAATAGCAGACAATTCCAGACACATCCTGGCCATAAATCAGTGAAGGTAAGTTAGGAATATAAGCTTGCTTTGGAGAGCAGTTTGGCAGTACTTTTTTGTTCTGGTTCTGGGGCTTGAACCTGGGGTGCGGGCACTGTACCTGACCTTTTGTGCTCAAGTCTAGTGCTCTACCACTTGAACCACAACTTCAGTTCTGGCTTTTGGTGATTAATTGGAGATAAGAGTCTCAGGAATGCTCAGACTGGCTTCAAACCATGATCCTTAGATCTCAGCCTCCCAAGTAGCTAGGATTACAGGCCCAAGTCACTGGCAGTACTTTTAGTAAATGCTAGAAACAAAATCAGTATATTAAAGAGAAATCTTCACTTCATGATTATTGTAGCACCGTTCACAGTAGTCAAGATATGGAGTCAACTGAAATGTCCATCAACAGATGGATAAAGAAATGGGGCATCTACACAATGGGATATTATTCAGCTTTTAAATAGTACAATCCTATCGTGTGTGACAACACACTTGAACCTGGAGGACATTCTGTGGTGTGAAATAAGCACAGGAAGACAAATGTTCACATTCTCCCTGGTGTCATTAGAGGCCAGGAAGAGGCTGAGAAGGGATCGCAGGAGTCCAGACAGCAGGAGGCTGGATAAAAGGTTCCAGAATACCATTGCGGTTTCAGATAGCACAGTTCAGGGGCATGATTCACCACATCTGCTATGTATTTTTATCACTGATTCTAAGAGAGAAGCTGGAAGGTTCCTACCACATAGATGTGATGAATGGTTGAGGTGGTAGAAATACTGATTAACATGATTTGATAGTTAACTGTTATGTACATAATCAAATAATCATGGTATATATATAATATATATTATATAATATAGATATATTATATATATGTATATATATATGTATATATATGTATATATGTATATATATGTATATATGTGTGTGTGTATATATATATATGTATATATATATGTGTGTGTATATATATATATATATATATATATATATATATATATATATACCCAGCCAGGAGGCACAGTTATTATGAGTTAAATCTTTACCTTCTTTGCATGTCATGTCTGTGGAATCAGAGTTGGCTAAACTTTTTTTTTTCTTTGTCAATCATGGGGCTTGCTCTGGGCCTGGTTGCTGTCCCTCAGCTTTTTAGCTCAAGGCAAGCATCCTACCGCTTGAGCCACAGCGCCACTTCCTGGATAAACTCTTTGACTATTTAGTACTACCAAACTCTAACTTGCAGTGACAAATGGGCTGAATTATTTAAATCACTGAAAAGGTCTTTTTATTTTTTTTAAGGAAGTTTTCTAGCAAAGTTTAAACATCAGTGACATTGGGCGAAGAGTGTTTTTGTAAGTGCACAAAACCATCTCCTCCTGTTGGCAGAACTCCTAAGACGGCTTTCCTCTTCATTTAGAAAGAGCATTGAAAAGAGACCTAAGGTGAATCACAGAAAAGCTCCAAGAGACCCTGAAAGTTACCAGGATCAAAATGGAGTCACACATGCCATAACCTAAGTGAAGCAGACATAAAGCAACACATGAAACAGGCGAGTCTGTACCCCAGGGCAGGCTCCGCTGCAGCCTCCACTCCTCCCCCCCGCAGTGGTCCCTAACTAGGCTGCGTACCACGCTACAGGGCCTGGAAGCGGTCCCACCTCATCTCCTGTCCTCCCACCCCACCCACAACCTAGGCTGAAGGCTAGGGGCTTCCCCAGCACAATGGGGTCCCTCCCTGTCTGCCATGGTCCTCCCCCTTCCCTCTCTGCCATGGTCTCCCCCCTTCCCTCGCTCTCAGAGAACACAGTCCTGGTCCTGGGTGATCTCCTGTCACGCCTATGGGGTGCACAGTAAGGTCCAGGCAATGTCGGATGGCCCGGGTTTATTTCTGGACACAACCTGCAAAGCAGCAGGGAAGGGCTCACCGTTGAGAGTGGGAAGGAGGAAAGGCCACGTGGTCTGCTTAGCTATACACAGGCCTGAGCTTGGTCTGTGCTAAATAAGACTGCCACGCCAGCCGCTGTGCAAGAAGCTATTTGAGGCTCGGGGAGGGTGGCATGAGGAGTGGACTGTCCCGTGAGGCCACCTCATCCTGAGGGGGTCTGGCACTTCTGTCTCACTGTCAAGGCAAGGAATCAACATGGGGCACGCCTGTCGCGCCCTGTAGCTTAGGCTGTAGAGGAGGAACTGAACTGCAGCCCTAATGCTCTAGGGTCACCAGGCCTGCTGGCAGGGCCTGAGCTGTGTGAGGCACTGGAGGCAGGTAGGAGGAATCTCCAGAACAGTGCAGGGGCCCAGCCCAGATCCACGCAGTGTGAGCTGTAGAGACCAAGGACCTTGGTGATTCACCCTGTGCCCCAGGAGTGACCGTCATGGGAAGCCTGCTATACTTCTACGCCATCTGAACAAGTGAACAAAGGACAACCGGACAGAACAGCAGCCTCTGCATCAGTTCCTAGCCTTCAGCCAGCTTCGGACACAGACCCCTTGTGGGAAGCCAGGCCTGGTCCCTGGAGGGGCCTTGGTTCACACCCCAGCTCTGCCACCCAGCTTCCCCAGTGGGCCACGTCGGAGGTCACAGGCAGGGGCTCTGGGAGGACGTCAGAGAAGAGTGCATCCCTGTGGTGGCCCAGCCCTTGCGGTGTATGGGGGTCAGGCGACTCCTAGAGTCAGCCCAGGCTCCCAGCAGGGGTTCAGAGTCCCTGAGCTCAGCCTGGTCTAGTTCCCACTGGGCTGCAACCAGTCCTGCGCAGAGTGGGTTGCGAAGAAATGGCTGGGTGGAGAATCTCAGTGCCAAGCTGTGGGTGGCAGGGCTGCTGAGGAATTGAGTGGTGCCGTCCGTCACCTGCTCCGCCCCTGCTGGCCCTGACCGACCTCAGTGCCAGATCCGTGCCCACGCATGGCGAGAATGCCGCTGGCCTTGCCGCACAGCTCCAGAGTGAAGCAATCTTCCTCTTTTGGGCTGAAGCCCTGCAGCTGCCCCTACCCCACAGCTGCTGCCCCTTCCCATGCACTGTCAGGATAGCCCCACTGTCCCCAAGCAAATGGGGGCATCTGGGGATCTTGGTGCTCCTGCCTCTGGGTGGTCTGCTGAGAAAGAACACTGACTCCATGGCCACATCCGTCCACTACCGTGCTTCCCGGACCTGAGCCCGTGGTCTCATCTGTCCACCATGGTCTCATCTGTCCACCACCCTGCTTCCTGGACCTGAGCCTATGGTCTCACCTATCCACCACCCGGCTTCCTGGCTCATCCTGTGAGGCTGTGAGGATGTCTCCCACATGGCAGTGACTCCCTATATTCCCACCTGCTCGCACCCTGTGGGGCTGGACCTTCATCCTCCTGTCTGGAGAAAGCAGAATATGTTAATTGAAAAACAGTAAGTACCAGAGTGGAGTTACTTGCTTTATTGGCCCAGAAAACCAAGAGCCCACTTGCATAGACACAAGTATTTATGCAGCTTCACTCTGTATCAGACAGGAAGTAACGCTCAGAAAAGGAAATCCCCAACTGTGTGGGATTCCACAGAAGCAATGATTTGCCTAAGGTGATCACTGGTTATGATGTCACCGGTTGTGACAGGTGCAGTTGACACCGAAATAAGGAAAGAAATAAGAGAACGCTGTTGCCTGCTGTAAAACCTGCTTCCTGTGGCCTGGGGAACAGGCAGTATGCCTAGGCCCCCCAGCTCCTGATGCTGGGCCTGCTGGCCCAGGCACTCAGTCAAGATTTGTTCCATCCACCCTCAATAAACATACAATGCAGAACAGCCCTTCTCCCCCTGTCTTTGTCCAGTAAGACCTGAATTTTTTTTTTTTGTCCGTGGACTTGAACTCTGGGCCTGGGCACTGTCCCTCAGCTCTTCAGCTCAAGGCTAGCGCTCTACTACTTTAGCCACAGTGCCACACGGTTGCGCGTGGGCCCACAGGGATGTGCGCTCCTTTCTCCCGGGTGCTCAGGGGTGACCAGCCAGAGCCTCTGCGGCGTCCTCGACAACTGTCCTGCGCCGCCTGCCACCCTGCTGCGCTGACCACGGCCATGCCGTGCTGACCACCTGACCACTGCCTGGGCCATGCTGACACCTGACCACTGCCCAGGCCACGCCAACACCTGACCACCGCCCTGCTGCGCTGACCACTGGCCAAGCCGCGCTGACCACCTGACCACCACCCGGGCCACGCCGACACCTGACCACCACCCCACTGCACTGACTGCCGCCACGCCACGCTGACCACCAGCCACACCGGCCGCATCACATGCTGTCCATGCAGAGACCATCCACACTACCCGGGTCTAAGTCTGCTACACAGCCCTGTCCACCCCATCTATACCCACGCTGACCACACTGGGCGCTGTCCATGCCACTGCCATCCATGCCAAGCACCAGCCACGTGTGACCACAGCAAGCATAGTCCAGCAAGACAAGATCCCACTGTGGATCTATGAGCTAGAACAGTGAAATAATAACAAAGGCAGAAGCTGCTTGCAAATTAAAAGCATATTAGTAGTGTCCCTGCTGGACATACCAAAGAAAGATCCAAATCCCTCGACAAGCTCATTCACTGCAGGCATTGCTGCAGTTAAAACAGCAGAAGCTACACAACTAAAATACACGGTAAGCCCCTAGCTCCTCTCTGGAGTGGGAAGAACCATGATGATTGACAAAGAGTATGGCATCGCTCACTTAAAAGTTCAAAAAGAGAGCCAGGTGCCTTAGCTCAAGCCTTTGACTGCTGTAGCTACTCAGGAGGCGGAGGTCGGGAGACTTATAGTTTGAGGCCATCCCAGACAAAAAATTCTTTAGACCACACCTCAACCAATAACAAACTGGGTGTGATAACACACACCCATCATCCAGCTACAATGGAAGCTAAATGGGAGGCTTGAGGTCCAGGCTGGCCTGTGCAAAAAGTGAGATCCCATTTGAAAAGTAACAAAGGTGAAAAGTCGGGCTGGAGCTGTGGCTCAAGTGTTAGAGCACCTGCCAGGCAAGCATAAGGCCCTGAGTTCAAACCACTGTAATGCCAAAAATAAATACATCAATTAATGAAAATCACACATACGAGTATTGGCACATTACTACCTAATCACTGGATCGACATTTGCAGCCTGGGATCTGGCTTTTGTCAGAAAACTGTTTTCTGATTTGTGCTATGTGTCATTTACACACACATGTGCATATGTGTTCATGTTATAGTATGTTCAAATAAAAGTTGGCTTGAATTAATGCCCCACAACTTTGGGAAGAGGAGAATGGGGCTGGAGAGGGTCACTTCAGGTCTCTTCTGTGTGTGATGTTTCCTCACTG
The DNA here is from genome assembly GCF_000151885.1 of Dipodomys ordii. NCBI lineage: Eukaryota > Metazoa > Chordata > Mammalia > Rodentia > Heteromyidae > Dipodomys > Dipodomys ordii. The sequence goes on along the minus strand of NW_012267280.1, from coordinate 7,389,942 downwards.
CAGGAGGATGATGAGCATACAGTTATTCCTCACGCTTCCATCCTTCCAGAATAGAAAAAGAGCACCAAGTCAACTTCTGGAAGCTGAATGGCCATGCTGCATCTTTTTTGGGCAACAATGCCAAAGGTTATATACAGAGAGTGAAGGAACTTTGGGAATGTTCTACCATCTGAATGCACTAACACAAAAAATACTGGGAAGAATGAGTAGGAAAGTGTCAATTAATGCCCTTTATTGCCACATAGTATTTTTGGATGGTTACACTGCCTCCAGATCCTTTGCCCTAAAAAAAAAAAGCACTGACATTTTCATCAGTCAGTGAAGTCACCAGGCTCTTCTTGTTAAATATCTGCAGATTCCAGGCTGTGGAGCCCTTTATTTATGGAAAACCACGTCACGCTCCCCATCTCCGTGAACAGTCATGAAGCAGGAATGTGCACTGCACACTTGGCATTCATAGCTCCCCTTGCTAAGAATGCCCCAGGCCTGCATGTGAGATAATTAATGTATAAATGAGTCAGTCCTGCTGGGTGTGTTGCTGGTCCCAACAGAACAGTGGAGTGAAGGCTGTGGAAACAGCTCAAAGCTGGAAGGACTGCGGGTCCTCACCTAGAGAGGCGGACATGGCTCTTCCTCGGCCTCCCTTTCCTACCCAGACAGTGGCTGCCCTGGCCTCCCATGGGCTTTGGCACAGAGGCAGCTTGTCAGCACACTGACCATGTTCTGGACCCCACAGCCTCTTGTCACCTGGTGTAAGTAGTTGGTGACTTGGGCTAAAGGGAGAGCAATCATGGTTTCATTCTCGGGCACTCCTCCATGGGGCTGCTCTTCCCCAGGGCTGAATTATGGGGAGCTGGGGCCGGCTGACACGGGTCAAGCATCTTGCTAGTTTCCAAAGGTTGAATTGTCTTCCTTTACTTCCTAGTTCTGGCTTTTAGGATACTGGAGAAATGGGTCCCTAGGTACAGAGGTCTAAAGCTGTGTTGTGGAAACCATCTTCTGATGGTGGCTCAACCGACCTCCCTGTAGAAACTTCCATCCTGTCAAACCAGAGGAGGGTTAGATGGGGGGGGGGTGCTCTGGACCATACTCAGAGGATCCCAACGTACTGGAAACTGTGTTCACTGCATCGTGTAAACTTTCACTGTGCTGACCTGAGACCTTTGCGCCATGAGCACATGGGTGGCTCAAGAAACCCCACACTTGGGGGCTGGGAAGGTGGCTCAGTGGTAGAGCGCTTGCCTTGCATTCCTGAGGCCCTGGGTTTGATTCCTCAGCACCACATAAGCAAAAAGAAGAAAGCCGGAAGTGATGCTGTGGCTCAAGTGGTAGAGCGCTAGCCTTGAGCTGAAGAGCTGAGGGACAGCGTCCAGGCCCAGAGACCGGACCCACGACCGGACCCCCTCCAAAAAAAAGAAACCCCACACTCCTGTTCCTGCAGTCTCTCTGTGTGTGTGTGTGTGTGCGTGTGTGTGTGTGTGTGTGTGTGTGTAGAGAAACAGAAACAGTACAGTATCCTCAAATGATCACTTAAGTGGCAGGCACAATGTCAGCATCATGTACTTGGCTCCTTCCAGTAATCCCTGTGCTAGAAACCAGCCCACTCTGTCTATGGGAGGCTGAAGGTCAGTGAGATAATACCTGTTTTTCCTCTGGTAGACAGTGAAGCCTGCGTTCATCCTTCCCAGAAGCCTAGAGATCAGGTCCCCTCACAGCCCAGAGGGCCTGGCACCCAGTCCCATCCTCTGGGCTGTGACATCATGCAGTGACTTGGTATGCCTGACAACGTCCTGGCTCTGTCTCCCCAGCAAGCAGGAAGGCTCACGTCCCCTGGGTACCAGAGGCCAGGACAGCGGGCAGCAGGTAGGAGCACAGCCTGGGCAGCTCCAGCCGGGGCCGAGTGGAGGCCAAGGCCACCCTTCTGGTTCCCTCAGGGTCAGCAGGGATGGAGAAGAAGAGAGGGAAGGGCAAAGCCAGAAAGCAAGGGTGGGAAGAAGTGGAATAAGAAAGACTCACAGAGAGCACGGGAAACACATCCAGCAATGAATGGGAGGCACTGGTGAGAGAAACTACAGTGATGGCAGGATCCTAGGCCTTCTGTCAGACCTAAAGCAAAAAGCGTGACTCCTTGTCGGAGGCCCCAGAGAGTGGCAGCGTGAGCTACAGAGGCCCCCCTCGCAGGAAAGGCAGTCGGGGAACCGCTGATAGTTGAAAGTTCTTTGGATTGTAGATAAGGGTTGGCAACCCGCAGTCAGGGCTCCTTTCTCAGGGTTCATCTAATGGTGGTGCCAGGGGGCAGAGCCCTGCAGCTATGGCTGGTGAAGCCACAGGAGGAGGGTTCACGGGGAGTCCCTTGTCCTGCTGCCACCCCCCTCCCCCAGGACCCTATGGGCCACAACACTCCATTGCCTTCAGCTTGAGTGGGAACTCTTAGCCTCCAACCAGTGAGAGATGAATCTTGGCTCTTCATAAATCTCCCGGTCTTGGGTACTTTGTTACAGTAGCCAGGATTGACTAAGAGAGGGGAAGAATTCCAAAGGCTGATCTGAACAGAGAACAGTTGGGACCAACTTGGGAAGACTCCTTGTTCAGAGGGAGAGCCGGAATGCGTCCAGGGAGAGCATGTGGCAGCCAGTTAATGACAGAGGCATCTCTCCCAAGGGACCTTGGTGGAGGCCCCAGGGGAGGCTGGCTTCCTGCCGCAGCTCCCAGAGCCCCGGAGGCGGTGCCTGCCATCGCTCCCTGGTCCATGAGGAAGACCTGCCACGGGCTGTGTCATGTCGTGTCTGTCAAGACGTCCTGCACGGAAAGCCAGTTGTGGCACTGAAGCAACTCTGTGGCATGATTTACTGTTCAGGCCGCCACACAAAGGGTGTCCCTATTGTCAAGCCCTCCGAGGGACCAGGGAGCAGAGAGGTCATCTACACTGCCTGGCCTTGGGAAGAGACAGTGCCACACTGCAGAAAAGCCAGACTCCAGCAGCCATCTTATCACAGGACCATCAACAAAGTGTGGAGTGGGCGAACGGTGCCCATTCCACAGAAAGGGTTCCCAATTCCCCACAGGGTACCCCGCAGCTCGGCACCTGCCTTGTCTTGGCAGTGTCTGCTTTGCATTGGGCATTCATGGTGCCAAAGCAGATGCCTGGAACTGCAGCTGCGAGGGCTATGCCTGGATCTTCTCTTCGAGGAGGGAATGGGAGGCTGACCCTGGGATACCAGACAATTAAGTGTCAGGTGAGGTATAAAGAATGTTCTATGCTCTGTATCATTTGCGGTTACCTTTTACTATGAAACATCAGCTTCGGTTTACTGTGACTCCTGCCAGCAGAGAGGTGAACCAGAGCTAGAGGCCATTCACCCATTCGTGAACTGACTCCACCCTGCACTTCCTACTCAGCACCAACAGGGGGTGCTCAACAGAAGCCCCTGTCATTCATAATGGCATGGCTGTCTTCAAACAGTTTTGGGAGGTCTATTCTTGATGCATGGAGGGTAGATGTATAAAGCGTCTATTCTTCATCAATCCCAGGTGAAGTTTAAATTTCTGGTGACTAGTCCTAACTGTGCAGCATATTGGAGAGTAACTCCAGGTGTGAGAGTTAGCTGTCTGTGGTTTCGGCAGACAGCCACAGAGCAGCAGGGGAGATGGCCACAGATACACGTCTGCTTCCAGGTGTATAGCACGCAGCATTTCTAGTCATTAAAAAAATATATATATTGTTGTTTTATTGTACCAGTTCTGGAGCTGGAAGTCTGGGCCTGGGCACTGCCCCCGAGCTTTTGTGTTCAAGGCTAGCATGCTACTACTTGAGCCACAGAGCTCCACTTCCAGCTTTTTGTGGTTAATTGGACATAAGTCTCATGGACTCTCCTGCCCCTGGATGGCTTGGAAACTTGATCCTCAGATCTCAGCCCTCTGAGAAGCTGGGATTACAGGTGTGAGCCACTGGTGCCTGGCTCCTCATGATGTTTTAGAATGAAACTGGAATGAGATGCAGGTGTGGAAAGAATGCGGAGGGCGGTGGCCTCTGGAGACCTGGAACTGACCTTTCTTACCTTATCTGGCAGATGTGAGCAGAGAGTGCAAGTGTGGAGGCTGTGTGTTTTGCTGGAACGCAGCTAGAGTCAACAGAGCACTTAGGTTCATTCTCCTTTAATACAAATGGAGAACACCTCTTCTGGACTGCAGGAGACATAGCTTTCTGACAGAAAATCCCAGGTGCTCTCTGAGCAGAGACAAACATATTGGCCCCTCTTGGCCTTCTCATCTACCTCTGCCCTTCAGGACTTGAAGGTGTAACAGGAGGAAGACAAGCATCTCCCAGAGCCACAGGCTGGATTTTCCAGCGTAATATTGTTACTTAGCTCTTCTACATCCATCTTGTGGCCAGAACATCTTAACACAATCCCCAGCTCAGTGGTGGACGACCTATGATCATGTTGGAGGAATTGCCTGTCTGTGGGACAGGCACTGTCTCCCGTGGAGTGGACCATCTGACCAGGTTCTACCTGAGTGATGGACAGGGGCAGGAAGTACACCCACACTGCTCTGCCATCTACCTCCAGAACGTCCTGTTCCTCCCAGACTGAAACTGTTCCCACTGTACACAACCTGCTATTCTCCTCCCCAGCCTCCAGTATCCACCGTTTGCCCACTGCTCTGGGCCTTCAAGTAAGGGCATGCACACAGTGTCTGTCCCTTTGTGACTGGCTGGTTTCCCTCAGCGCCGTGTTCTCAAGGCGCACACTTGACGTTGGCGTTCCCTTCCTTCCATGGCTTTAACTCCTTGCATGGACAGGAAAGTCCACTCGTGTGGCGGTGCATGCGCCGGGGTGTTTGGCCTCACTTGCTATGAGCTGTGCCCCTCTGATTGGGGATGGTAGCATGTTTCTGTCCTTGGTTTGCTTCCCGGGGTGTATATCCAGAAGTTGGATTGCTGGGCCATAGCGTGATCTGATGGTTATTTTTTTGAGCCTCTTCTATCCTGCTTTCCACCTCGGCGAATGAATTCTTTGTGTGTTGCTGGGGCCTTCTCTTGGCCTCGGTATACCAATGTCAAGGGGTTCCACAGTCGTTCAGAAGGGACGAAGGTCGCTGGGTGCCACCTTATCTCCAATTAACCACCAAAAAGCCAGAAGTAGAGCTGTGGCTCAAGTGGTAGAACACCTGGACACTGAGCTTAAGCTCCGGACCAGCATACAAAAACAGCAAAACCCTCCCTCCTCCCACAAACAAGCCAAAAGTAAAAAGATGAACTAGGAAGACCTGATGAGCTATCCTCAAGCCCAAACAAACTCAAGGCTTTCAGCCATGAGTGCCGGAGGACAGCCAGGCGTGAGGCATGGGGACGGCCGGTGGTCACTGTGGAGCACAGACTTGAGTAGCTGGGGCAAGGCCCAGGGACAGGGAGAGAGGGGGGTCACCACACTCCCATGGGGCTGCCCAGCGCAGTCCTAAGCACACTGACTCTGGAAGAGCTCCCAAGGCTGCTCTGTCAGCGTGAAGGCAAATTAGATCTGCCGTGAGCTGCATGTGGCCTCACCTGACCCAGGAGATAAGCAAGAGCCAAAGGAATGGAGATGATTTTAAGAAACTCAATTGCATGGCAGAGCAAAGCCCACAAAGATTTACTGGAATTCAAAAATACTTAGCACACAAAAGAGAGAAACTTACAGCATCTGAGTCCAAATGTAAGGGAAACAGCAGCCGTGCAGAAAAGAAGATGGAAAGATCAACAGTGACCCCTCATGGTATTGTCCAGGAACAGAAATGCACTCATTGCCTCGAGTATAACATGGTAACTCCTTTGTACAACACCTTAATAATGATAAAATTGGCCAGGAGCCAGTGGCTCATACCTGTAATCCTAGCTACTCAGGAGGCTGAGATCTGAGGATCACATTTCAAAGCCAGCCCAGGCAGGAAAGTCCGTGAAACTCTTATCTCCAACAAACCACTGGAAAACTGGGAGTGGCGCTGTAGCTCAAGTGGTAGAGGGCTCGCCTTGAGCTGAAGAGCTAAGGGACTGCACTCAGGCCCAGAGTTCAAGCCCCACGACCATCAACAACAAAAAACTCCCCCAATAAAATTATATTAAAAAATAGACCCCAAAATGACACAGATGGTAGATTTATTTAGCAGGAAAAGACATTAAGCTAGTTTGTGTCTTCCATTGGTTCAGTGAGCAAAATAACAGACACATTATGTGGAAATGTGAAATATGTAATAATGACCAGAAATGGAAAATGACAGCAATTGATGGCACACCACACATTATTGAAAAAACAGAGCAGTATGTGTGATACAAATCATCCAAAATGTAAGAGCGAAAATGCTAGAAAGACGTAAACAGCCCACTGGGGACCTTCGAGATGTGAATGAACTTCAATCCACAGAGAAAGAACCCTTTGCAACAGGGATCCCGGATTTGCACAGTGAAAATAGAAAGAGGGCAGTTTTACCAATGACCCAGTATAGCAGGAGTTAATACTCAAGATACAGGTAATCTTGGAATCCTAGCTACTCAGGAGGCTGAGATCCAAGGACCATGATTCAAAACCAGCCCAGGCAGGAAAGTCCAGGACACTCTTATCTCTAGTTAATCACAAAAAAGCGTAAAGTGGAGCTGTGGCCGGTCCTAAGGGACAGCACCCAGATGCTGAGTTCAAGCCCTAATACTGGAACATATTCTCTCTTCCTCTTTCTCTTTCTCCCTCCTTCTCTCTCTCTCTGCCTCTCTCACTCCCCCCAACCCCCCTACAGATACTCTATTTGCAAAAATGGAGAGCTGGCTATCACAGGCATGCTAGAACTCCATACTCAAGAATTCCAGCATGCATGCTCCTCTAAGCACACATGCAAGGTCACACAACAAACATTCTTCACTAGGCCATGAGCCAGTGTCCACAGATCTCTGTGACTAATGTTATACACTCCTCTCTGTCAAAAAGTCAATGAAGTCAGAGCTCTAACACACACACTAAAATAAGGAAAGAACTCATGAGTTGAATAATCGCCATGAAAATGTAAAAGTACTTAGAATTCCCTGCGTTTGCATTCTTATACAATATAGCTTAATTTTGCCAAATGCATATGGGTTAACTTTACGTAAATATCTTCGTGCCTGACTCCAGAGCCAGTCAGATGTTGCTGCATCTGGCTGTATTTATTCATTACAAGCCATGGCGTGGCTTTTCTGGGAGAGGAGAAGGGGACTGTGGTTGCAGGTTCATGGGGCTTGTTTTGGGCTAAAGTTCTACAGCTTTGGAAACTGTTTTGAATGCCACCTGCATTCATTCGCAGATTGGTGTCACTGCACCACCTCCAGCTGTAATAGGACTTAGGGCGGATGTTTATTTTTTTATTATTTCTGGGCCTGGGTGCTGTCCCTCAGCTCTTCAGCTCAAGACAAGTGCTCTACCACTTGAGCTACAGCACCACTTCCAGTTTTCTGGTGGTTTATTGGTAATAAGAGTCTCCTGGCCTTTCCTGCCTGGGCTGGCTTTGAACCGCGATTCTTAGCTCTCAGCCTCCTGAGTAGCTAGGATTACAGGTGTGAGCCCCGAGCACCTGGCTCAAATTATCTTTGTGTGTGTGTGTGGTGTGTGAACACATGCATGTGTGTACACCAATCCTGGGGTTTGAACTCTGGGCCTGGGCACTGTTTCTGAGTTGTTGTTTTTTTTCATGGCTAGCCTTCTACCACTTGAGCCATAGCTCCACTTCCACTTTGTTGTTGTTGTTGTTACTGAATTGAGATACAAGTCTCACAGACTTTCCTGTCTGGGCTGGCTTCAAATCTTGATCTCAGCCTCCTTCGTAGCTAGGATTCTAGGCATCAGGCACTGGCCTCTGGCTTTATTATCTTTAAGTAGTTGTATAAAGGATCTTGGTTCAGCATGTAAGTTTGTGAGAACACCCCATTTTGATCAGTGTCACCCATTTCCTTGTTCTCAGAGGATGTTTAAAGGACTCTGTTGTAAGTTTCCACTTCAAGGTGCAGCTGTGACCATTACCAGTCACCTTCTTCGCCAGGTAACTGAAGGACCCAGAAGTCATCCACATTTTCTTTACAACAAAACACTGACAAGACGTCGGGACCTGTTTGTATCTCAAATAATATGAAGTCTGGTTCTCTTTTTTTAGCAACTACGTTTATGTTTAAGCAGCTTTACTAAGGTCTGATGGACACACGAACCTGGACACATTCAGTGTGTGTTATTTATGACCTTTGACCTGTGTGGACATCAGTAAAATTCACTGCAGTCAAGATGACAGGCATAAAACTATCACCTTCAAATTTCCTGTGTCCTTGTGTGTTTGGTAAGAACCCTTAAGATGAGATCTACCATTTTAACCAGTTCCTAAGTGCCCACCCAGTACGTGTGCAGCTGACTGCAGCAGCCCGGTGTGGAACCGCAGAGCTCAGAGCCAGTTTAACTGGAAGACAGCTTACAGCACATGGCAGTAAAGGAAAAAAGTACAATTAATGATTTGTGGATGATCATCCACTTCCAGGTAGAACTGACTGACAGGAACCCCAGGCCAATGGTATTTGGAGGGTCCACGCCCTCTGCCCTCACCAAGCTCAGCTGATCTTAAGAGATCAGAACAGAACGGAGGTCTACGGACACTGCAGGCCCTGCTGAGATTGTTCTGCAAGTCACACACAGGCCTTCTGAGATGCTGTGAGAAGTTGGGGTTTGCTCAGAGCACACACGGATCTCAGGGATCCCCAAGTAAGAGAATTCTGTTAGGTGAAGGCAGAACTGAGCCTGAAGACTGAAAGAGCCAGGATGTCTATTTGTCCACATCTGTCTTACCCACCCCCTTCCAAAGGCTTCCAACACCTTTCTTCACCGCCTGACATCAGCATGTACCACACAGCCACACACATCCACCTGGCCGGGTCCCCTTTGTGGGGCAGTGTGAGATTTTGAGGTGTGGTTCTTACTTTTTCTGAGGTGAGGAGGCAGTTGCTGTCTTGGTAGAACCCAATATGGAACTTAGACAGCTCAGCTGAGTCAACCCCACATCATAACGCTAGCGGAGGGCTCTGTCTTTTGTCCAGAGACAAAACAATGCTGAGCATTCTCCTTTCAAAATGGACTTTAAAACCGGCGTGTTAGAGGGAAAACAATTAGTCCTAAAAGTTTGGCTGTTGAGCATGGACAACAGAACCCAAGGGGCACTTCTGTGGGCACGTAGCCTGCTGTCCACGCCACGGTGCACGTCGCACTGGAGTCCGGCATTCTGAGGCCAGTTCTGAACGCTGCGTGTGGGTGAGGCCACTCACGGTCCAGACCAAATCCGCACAACATCGTCCAGTGCTTTCAGAAACAGCTGGGGAGAGGGTAGAGGTGAGACCTGAAGGCCTGGCTTCCACCCCAACGATGACAGGCAGGAAGTGTGGGTGCCTCAGGCAGTGGCGGCAGAAATTGCTGGGGGCCACCATTTCCTCATTGGAGATCTTTGCAGATTTTGGCCCAGAGGATCAACTGCTGCTCGTGGCTGTGGGTGGGGCAGGAACTCCGTGGTTTTGGCACTACTCTCCCAGCTCTTCCCTCTTCTCTCAGCTGGGATTCCCAGTGTCAAACCTCTTTTTATTTTGGTGGGTTTGGTTTAAATAATGCAGAGCAAAGGAGTACATTTGGCATGTATTTAAATCATGAAGAATGACAATGCAAAGTTGAAGAAGAAACAGAGGACTCCATGGTGGACTCCAAAATTTGTAATTATTATTCCTATTGGGTTTCACTTCCCACCTTCATCTAGATAGGACTGGGATTCTATGGCTTGGCTTTGATGATAGGCTTTGGCCGCATGCACCCAGCTATTAGCTGATGGGGCTGTGAACTATTTACCTGCTATTTCCCAATCTCTGCCTCTCAAGTACCTAGGATCTAGGTGTGAGCCACTGGAGCTCAGCCCTCAAATACACTTTCTCAATGTGACCATATTTGAGGTAAAAGAACTGCTAGCCGGACACCGGTAGCTCCTGCCAGTAATATTAGGTACTCAGGAAGCTGAGGGCTGAGGTTTGAAGCTAGCCTGGGCAGAAAAGTTGAGACTGTTATCTCCAATTAATCTTAGAAAAAGCCAGAAGTGGCTCAACTGTGTTAGCCTTGAGCAATAGGAGCTCAGTGACAGCGCCCAGGCTCGGAGTTCAAGCCCTCCCCACTAACAACAAAAACAGAAAGGAAAGAAAGAAGAAAGGAAAGGAGGGGGGGAAAGAAGGAGAGAGAGACAGAGACAAAGACAGAGAGGACAGAGACATTTAACATGTCAGAGGCTTGGACAAAAAGACCACTGGTGGCCTGTGACTTCCAGTCTGTGGGGTGGAATTGGTCCTCCAAGCCCAGTCGGTGGCTGGCTTCTTTCTACAGGACTATTCTGCAGAGGCTCTTGTACACAGAAGGCCTAGACCTGGTTTCATGGAGTCTGAAACCACCATGAATGCACTCTAAAATACTTGCATTAGCAGGAATGTGAGAGAGTGACCTTTGCGACCTCTGTCAATACCCACTCTCGCAACACGGGACATTTTGATGTCACATCAACTGCAAGGCCGCAGTCTCCTGGCTAGAGGCAGATCGGGGTGGGGAGGTGGCTGAGGTCTGCAGCCCACCCACCCACTTGCGAGGGGCTGGGGAAATGGGCCAGTGATCCCCTTCTCACTATTGGGGTCATCCCGGACGGAGCCTACTTCGCTGCTACCCCCAGTAGTTGGTCCTTGAAATCCAGGATTCATTCTGCTCTTTTGAATTTCTTGGGTTTGGTTTGTTTGCCTTTTGGTAGTTTCTCAGTCACAGGGCTTGAACTCTGGGTGTGGATCCACGTCCTTGAGCTCTCTTGTTCAAGGTTAGCCCTTTACCACTTGAGCCACAGTGCCACTCATGGTGTTTTGATTTTTTCTTTTTTAATTTTGTTTTCTGGTGGTTCATTGAAGAGTCTCACGGACTTTCCTCCCCGGGCTGGTTTTGAACTGTGATCCTCAGATCTCAGTCCCCTGAGTAGCTGGGAAGACAGGCGTGAGCCACGGGCACCCGGCTTCCCCTGTTTGTTTCTGGGGACGAAGGTTAACCCTGTTACCAGAAGCTGGGATTCCCGTTGGCCCCCAGGAGTTGGCCCCCCAGGACTTTGGAGGCATCTGCAGACGTGGCGGGAAATTCCTTGGGAGCGGGCCGGGGTGGAGAACCCGGGGTCCGGGTCTGTGGAGGAGGCCCCGCGCCTGCCCCGCCCCGCAGCCCTGTGTCACGCGGGCTCCAG
>NW_012267280.1:7353188-7377359 GCF_000151885.1 Dipodomys ordii | reverse complement strand
GGCCCGTGGCGCCCCGCTCAGGGCCGAGGTCGGCCCGGCTCCCGGGCCCGCGTCCTCACCGCGAGCTGCGGGGTGATCCACCGAAGTGGACCCCGAAGTGCATCAGAGCCGCAGGGCTCGTCGACACCGGGGTGAAACCGGCCCGGGCAGGCCGTCCGCGTGCTAAAACGTGAACTAAGTGACCTGGAAAAGCAAAACGCTCGGTTTTATTTACGTCTGCGGAGTTACACTGCTGCACCCGAAATCTGATCGGATGACAGTTTATTTAATAGGGTTTTTGCATGCATATCGATTTGAATAGCGTTTCCTGAATTGGAACGTATTTGTGAAAACAAAATGTCCATTTTAGGACAAATAGTTGCTCTTGTCCATGAATTGAATATGAAACTGAGCAAATATATATATATATATATATATATATATATATATATATATATATATATATATATATATATATATATATATATATATATATATATATATATATATATATATATATATATATTTCAAGGAACATGATCTGACTCCCAAGGCAGTGGAGACCATTGTCATCTGGATGTTGGTACCCCTGATAATAAAACACAGATGTTGGAAAAGCATCAAGATGCATGCTAAGTTTACCAAAATAGGCTTAAAAAAATGTGGTTCCCTTTCCAAGAGCTCAGCTTTAAGAAACTTGGTGTGTTGTGTTAATTAAAAACATCACCATCAAAGCATATGGTATTTGGTATATTAACTGCATTAATATTGATTGGAAAACTCCAACGATCATTTTCCATTTTAAATTCTGTAAATCTTTTCTTAGAAAACTACGGCACCCCTTTCGTCTCTAACACAACAAAGGGAGAATGAATAAAATATTTAGCTTGTAGCAGTCAAGATTGGAGGACAACATATTCTGGAACCACAGCCATATGGAAATTTGTCGGGTGGAGGCTGCTGTTTCTTTACCGAGTCCACCGGCTGTTTTAAACATACAGCTAGTTTTTCTTTCACAGTGCAAGTTCAGCCTGAAAGCTATGGGACTCTGGTTCAAAGGTAGGCTTGAGAGTAAAATATTAGCCATTGGCTCCCTCTGAGTTTCAGAAGTCTCTGTTGGCTCAATCGCTATTATTTATTTGTGCTTGCGGATGTTTGTGAGCAGTCCAATGTGCCAGGGGCACATATGTGGAATAGCTCTTGCCTAAACAGAGGATGTGAGTCTGAGGTCATTTTTCCTCAAGAAGGAAGGAACATTTGGACACTCGGCTAACATGTACGGATCTGAAAGGATCCTTGCTTGACCCGAGAACCGTGTGTGGGGCCTGAGGCTTCCCTGTGCAGCTCACGTGCAGTGGGAGCCTGGGACAGACACCAAATGCAGAGGTTTCCCATGTGTCTTTTATTAAGGAAATGAACCACCACTCCCATGGTGGTGGCCTGTTCTGTTTCAGAGCAAACACAGGCTAAAGGGGCTGGGGGCAGTCACGGAAGTCCAGTTCATCTAGAATGAATGGTCCAGGGTCCCCTTCCCTGAAGTCCAGAGGTGAGCCAGAGAGGAAGGACTCCAGTATGTCGCGAGAGCATTTCAGAGAGGCTTTTCACCATTGCCAAGTGTGCTTTCTGCCGTAGGGAAGAGGAACTTGGGGACTAGAGTTGCCCCAGTCCTGTGTCTGGAGAGCTTGCATGGTATCTTCCCAGGTGGGGGGAACCTGGGGGGTGCTGGCTCAACCCTGTCCCCTCAGCACCTCCTCTCAAGGTCAGAAGGTTCCCGAGGCCCTCTGTCCTACACCCCAGGCAGCTCCGCACATGATCACTCCTCAACACTCCCTAGATTCTATACACCCGGACAGTGATGACATGTAGACGTAGACGTGTTAGCGGATGGAGAGGGACCACGAGGTTCATAGGACGTGCTGTTTTACTTTTACTCATGAACTTGGCAGATAAAGTTCCTTAATTCTCTGTGATTCCCCCAGGAGGAGGGAGAGACTGAGCGATCTGTGTGGTTCCCAAGGAGCGTGGTCCTCCAGTCCTGGGGCAAGGGGGTGGGGGGCAGCGTGCATGTGTTGTGTGGTCTAGGAGCCAGAAGCCAGGGATCAGGGAGGGTGTGTCCCCCACAGTGAACACCGCTCTCCTGCAGATACTGGAGGTCTTGGGTGTGTCTCTGCGCACCTCTAACACCTACTCCACATGTGTCCAGCTTCCTCTTGTGGAAGGACATCAGCCTACTGGGTCATGCCCCACCCCTACCCCAAGTTTTACGTATTTCCTCATCTCAACTGTACCTGTCGTGACTTCATCTCTATCCTGTGGCACTGGAGTTCAGAAATTTGCCTGTGAATTTTGGGGAACACAGTTCAACCCTTAACAGGTTGGCTAAAACATTTTAACCCGATCAGCTTAGAAAGTGCCTACCTGCCTGCCAGTGCCGGTGTTGTGAGGGAAAATGGAAGAACACGTTTTTAAGGGGTCAGAGCCAGAGAAAAACCAACTCCCAAGAACAATACCAGGGTCCACGCACAGGGCTGAGGTGCTCAGGAGAGAGGCCGCGGGGTGAGGGGGTCAGGGGACGTTGCTGATGCATGGCTGTGCCCGGGGCGTGGTTACTCTCAGCTGACTCTCTTCAGCCTTGCATCTTTCAGCCACTTGCAGAAAGCCACCGAGTGCGATAGAGCAGAGGAGGAAAAGCCACATTCCTGTTTGGCTCAAGCTCACTTCCTCAGGCCTGAGGTCTGAGGCTGTTGAGATAGGAAGGAAGATACAGGAGGTCTCTGACCTGTGGCAAAGGCAGACGTGCCCAGAGCAAGAATCCACCTTCCCCAAGTGGTTCATGGCTGCCATGGTGTAGCACGGTGGCAGCAGGAAGGGGGCCTCATGCTGAACAAGTCTGGAAGGCCAACCCCTGTAGCCATACAGAAAGACGGGTTTACTGACAGCTCGTGCAGGAAGGAGTTTTCTGTCTTCTCCAGACAGCAGGCCCCTTCCAGGCCATTTCAAAGGAGGCATCTTAAGACACACTCAAGTCTGGAATTATTGGTGCCATTGATTCTTCTAAGTAGTCTGCCAAAGAGACCTCTGAGGTCTCAGAACGGCCAACTTCATCATACTAAGCGTTTCCTTTGGAAGCACGTGACTCTCAGCCCTTGCTCAACCCTGAGCCAGCCAGTGATTCTGCCTGGAGAAAGACACAGCTGGAGCTGCGTTTGCTGGCTCGTTCAAAATAAAGAAAACAAACTGAAGTTCAGCTGAAGTCAGGGACATCGAAAGAGATTTCCTGAAAGCCAGGCTGGAAGTGTTGTAGCGTTTGTGCTGGCATGACACCCCCCTCCACACACAGCTGTACACCCAAATGCATACTAGCACATGCACACACAATCACACAGAAGCATGCATGCATTCACAGATAGCATAAGTGCAGGCACACAGGTGCACACACAGAAGCATATAAGTGCATTCACAAATGCACACAGTGCATGGATGTGATACACAGTCATGTACACACAGAAGTATGTGTGTACGATCACACAAATGCATGCAGTACAGGAGTATTATAGTCATGTGCACACACAGAAGTACACTCACACAAAGTGCACACAGTGTACAGGTGTGGTACAGTCATGTGCACATGCAAAAGCATGTGTATGCACACATGCACATGCACATGGCACACACATCCAGCTTGGGTTGGGGAGGGCCTGTCACTGGCGTGTTCTCTGGGGCTGTGTCCTGTGAGCCCAGCACGTGCTGTCCAGTGAGGCCTCGTTCTGTAATAGGAATAGTGCAGAACTGCCCACTCCCCTCCTCACAAAAGCACTGCCTGCCTTTAAAAACAGTAATTCTAGAGACATAAAGTCTGTCCAGGCACCTCTTTTACACACAGTCCCACGAGCGGACCATTTTGCTGAAGACACTGAAGCCTGGGGCGCCTCTCACTGGTGGAAGGAGGAGGAAGAGGATAAGGAGGAGGAGGAGGATGACAAATGTAACCCTGGTCTGTCTGGGAGGTTGGCAGCTACCACCTAAGGAACTTATAAGTGGAATGAGCAAAGGTGAGGGACTTGCTCGCCTGAGTATCCAGGTAGGCAGACTTGGGGGTGAGGGTGGGAGTCTTGGGAAGGGAGGGGCCGTGTGGGGAGTTCTGGGAGGTGATAATGGCCATTCTAACTGGGGTCAGGTGGCATCTCGGTGTAGTTTTGATTTGCACTTCTTTTATGCCAGAGATATTGAACATTTCTTAATGTGTCTATTGGCCATTCTTACTTCTCCCTCTGAGAAGTCTCTCTTTAAGTCTTTATTAATTGAGTTGCTGATTTTTTTGAGGATTTAGTTTTGGGGTTTAATTTTTTGAGCTCTAAGTATATATATAGTCAGTTGTGGGGCTTGGACTCAGTGCATGAGCACTGTCCTGGAGCTTTTTCACTCAATCCTACCGCTCTACCACTTTTCTACCAATTTTCTGGGGTTGACTGGAGATAAGAGTCCCACGGACTTTCCTTCCCAGCCTGGCTTTGAACCGTGATCCTCAGATCTCAGCCTTCTGAGTAGCTAGGATTATAAACGTGAGCTATCGGCGCCTGGCTTGAGCATATTTTTGAAATGATGCCCTTGTCTGATACATATCTGGTAAAAATGTCCCATTCTGTGTTCTCATTATCTTCTTTTTGATTGACATAGAACTTTTCCAGCATGTCCAGAAAACTCTAAGCTTGGGTTTGAACATCAGAGCTTCCCAGATCCTTCTAGTAGCAGGGAAGGCTGCACTCTCTTGGGGCACAGGGCTCCCTCTTTCTGAACAGATGCTCATTGTCTTGGTGGAGCTATGAGAGGCTCCCGGGGCCTGGCCAGCACCAGTGCAGCTGCCGGGCCACAGCTGCAGGCCGGGTGGAGCTGGTGGAGGGGTACTCAGGTTTCACTTGCAGGGTTTCTTGCCAGCCAAAGGCCAGGGCTCTGGGTGGCACAAAGGCTGCAGCCATGGCCCCTGAATCTGGCAGGGACCATTGTGAGTGCTGTGCATCCTCGGTCCAACTTCTGACTCCCACCTGTTTATCCACCAGGTCGGGTGAGGAGAAATTCATCTTCTGATGTGGCCATGTTTCCCTGAGCATCTGCAGTGTTTTGAGTCCAACCGGGGCTCCCCTTCCACTGCCTACAGGGTGGGGTGTGTCTGCTGCCATGGGGGGGTGTCAATGTCTGCACAGGACAGTGGTGGACTGTGATCTCCCTGCTGCTGGATCTCAGCAGTTCACTGCTATGTCCACGGCTGGGATAGTGGCCATTCATCAAGATGGCTGGCCTTGGTCCTCCGTCCTCCAAGTAGCTAGAGTTACAGGCTTGAGCCATAGTACCTGGTTTCCTTTCTGTCTTGGCAGTTTGTGGGTAACATTATTACTCTACCCAGAAAGGTCTTCTTGTGACGGGGCGGGCGATGTCCGTGTCTTTTCTGTCAAGTGTGTACAATTCCAAGTGTGATACTGGCAGGGAGGGGTGTGGTGGAGTTGCAGGTTCTCCGTGGGTCCCCTGGGACTGCAGTGGGGAGGCATGGCCCTCAGTTGGTCTTGCCTGTTTCTGCTGTGAAGTGTGGCTTTGACAGTAGTTATTGTTTTGTAGCAGCACCTGCACAGTGGGGTGGTTTGGGGATGGGTTGTAAGTGTTCTGTCCTGTCACAGCTTCTCTCCTTAGCTCTGTGGTTTCCTCAGAGTTGCCAGGCACAGATACCATCCCTGGGTATCCCGTGTTTCAGGTGCTCTGAGCTCGGGAGAGGCTGTGAGTGCCCTGTGTGTCTGGGGCAAGTCCTTCAGGCCTCAGTCAGGAGCAGATCTTCTGAAGAGGACGGTCGCTCCCACGCACCTGCCAGGGACCACACTCCCCAGCTCCCTTAAAGGAATAGTATGACAGACAGGATGGCAGGAGGTCAGGAGTTTCAGAAGAATATTTCTGGTCCTACCAGAGTCTGCTGGAGGCTCTCCAGAAGAAGGGAGAGGCTCCTAGGCCTTTGTCTTTGATTTCTCTTAAGTCACCTCCCTGGTAGAGCTGAAGAAATCGCCTTACTTGACGTCTATGATTAGAAGGATAGTAGCACATACCTGTAATCTCAGCTACTTGAGAGGTGGATATCAGGAGACACATGGTTCTGAGCCAGCCCAGTGAGAAAGTTAGTAAAACCCCATCTCAACAAAGGAGCCAGGCACGATGGTATATATCTGTAACCTCAGCTAGTTAGGAAGCATCAATAGGAGGATTATGGTCCAAGGCTGGTACTGGAAAGAAACATGAGACTATTCAAAAAGAACTCCAAAAACAAATCTATGCTTACATAATTTATCTCATGGAGCATGGTGCATGGAAACAGATATTCTGGTTCTGGTTCCTCTTTGTAAACACATTTTTGTGTGTTATGAAAACAGACTCTATCAGTAGCTTGTGGCCAAATTCTTGAGAGGCCTGTGTCAAAGGCTAAACATACAGAAGTGCCACAGAGGCCGCCTTGTTCAGTGACAGGAGAGACACTGAGTCTTCTAGTCTTTGCCCATCATTTGGTGACAAATGGGAAGATATGCCCCACTTTCTGTGCCTTTGAGGACCTGGGACTCTGCTCTCAGTGTGTAGCAGGCTCCAGCCCGGGCTTGGGCCCCAAGTGTCAGAAGAAGCTTTGCCGACTGCACTCCTCCATCTTTAGCTGTCTTCTGTCTAGAGGAATTCAGGCAAGCGAAACCCAATGTCAGGATGAGAGGAATAAAGCACGGGATGGAATCAGTGTTACAGAAACAAGGAATCCTGGAGAAAATCAAGAAAACCCACAGGTAGGTCTGCAAGAAGACTCATGAAACCCAACCGAGCCTTGGCCCCTCCTCTGGAGGTAACAGCAGGACATTGTCCTACACAACAGCTTAGCTGGAACTGACAAGTTCCTCAGAAGACAAAAATGTACTCAGGAAGAAATAGATAACCTTCATAACCCTCCATCTATTCTAGAATTTACATCTGGAGGTCAAAAGCTTCTGATAAAGAAAATTCTAGGCCAAATAGCTTCCCTGGTGAATCTACGAAACATTGAGAGAAAAATAATGCCTTTTTGACATAAACTTCTAAAAAAAATTAGCAATGGGAGCTGAGCACTGGTGGTGTATGTCTGTAATGCTAACTACTAAGGATGCTGAAATCTGAGGATCACAAATCAAAGCCAGCCTGGACAGAAAAGTCTGTGAGACACTATTTCTTCTCCACCTCCTCCCTCCCCCCCCCCCGCCCCAAGAAACAGCAAAAATCTGAGCTGGAGGCATGGCTCAAGTGGCAAAATGACAGCCAGGATCAAGAAAGCCAAGCGAGTTTTTGAGACCCTGAGTTCAAATCTTGATACTGCCAAAAAATTAGAATGAAGAGCATTTCTTAACGTCCTCTCCAAGGTCGGCCTCATCCCAAGAATCAAACCTGACCAAGGCATTCTAAGAAAAAGACTAAAGCAATCACTTTCAGAACATAGGTGTGAGGCTTCAAAAGAAACTATTGATTCAGCATCAGAAGAAAATGGTAACACAGCATAGCCAAGAAGCTCTGAACTTGGCAAATCAAAATTGGTTTCTCATTTGAAAATCATTTGATATAATTTATTGTCTCAACTAGCTGAAAAAGAGCAGCTATAGGATCATCTCAATTAGATGCAGAAGAAGAATTTGGTAAAATGCAGCATCCATTCCTGATTTAAGAAAAAAAAAGCCAGCCAGGCACTAGTGGCTCACATCTGTATCCTAGCTAGTCAGGATGCTGAGATCTGAGGCTCATGGTTCAAAGCCAGCCTAGGCTCTTATCTCCAATAAACTACTCAGAAAAAGCTGGAAGTGGAACTATATTTCAAGTGGTAGAGCATTAGAGAGACTGAGGGACAGTGCCCAGGTGCTGTCCGGGGCAAACAGAAGCTCAGATTGCCAAAGGGACATCTGTGAGGCTCACGTCCAATTATCTTACTTGATGGTAAGGCTGGAACTTCCCCAAGACCCAGAGCAAGATGCTGCTCTGGCCTTTTCTACTCAGCCTTGCACCGGATATCAGAAGAAAGAAAGGTCCAAGGAAAGCCGAGCACAGTGGATTATACCTATAATATCAGCTGTCTACTCAAGCAGAGCAGTTTGTTAGAAACCATTCAAACAGTTGAACATGTTAGTATTCGCTTGTCATTTCAGCCATGCAGGAAGGATAAATGGGAGTATCATGGTCCAGGCAAACCCAGGCATAGATTCAAGACCCTATTCAACAAGTAATTAAAAAGGGCTTGTTCAGGTGACAGAGTGCTTGTCTAGCAAGCCTGAGGCTCCGAGTCAAGCCCTGGTACCACCCAAAAAAGAAAAGATCCATCCCCAAGGCATCCAGCTGAAAAGGCCGAAGGAAAGATGGCGTGGGCACCACTGCTGTGTATGAAGAAACCAGATGGAGCCCACAGCACAACAGAGGGCACCCATAAGTGAGTTTCACAAGGTGGGTACATGGAAGGTTAATGGACAAAATCCATTGCATTTCTGTATGCTAGCAAAATGCTCAGAATTGAGTTAATTTACCATTTGCAAGAGCAGAAGGAAAAGAAAAACACTTTTGGGTAAGTCCAGCGGAGGCAGGAGTGAGCTGTGTTCCCTCCAACGCCGCTGCACATGCTGCGGAGAGGCACTGTTGACCCTGTGCCCGCGGAAGCCTGCTATAATGCTCATTCTTCAAAACAAACCCCGACTCAAACAGAATCGGCACCCAAATCCCTTTGGTGAAGGAACTTGAGAAATGATTCTAAATTTACATGAAAATGCAAAGGCCCTGCAAGAGCCACAGCAACTGAGATAATCCAGGGCATGTGTGGACCTTTGCCACACTACATTGTATGTTGACATATGAGGTGTGGGGCAGTCTCTGCCCTGGCAAACTTTTTATTAGTGCAGTGGAGCTTTAACTCTTGTTGTTGTCTATCTCCTACTTTTGAGCCCAGTTATGAGGTTAGAGAACATGCGGAGTTTTAATGTGCAATGGTGAATGGTGTATGTACTGTGTGTAGGGGAAGGGATTTTATTGCTAGAGGGCTTATTCATTTATTCTCTCGTTAGCTCTTCATTGAGGTTGACCACATTCCAAGAGCTATGCGAGATCCTGGAGATGTAACCATGTGCAAGAATAGCCTAATGTCACCTGGTTGGAGAGAGCAACGTTAAAGGAATTGCATGAGTCAGTTGTGTTAGGAATGAGCTATGTGCCTGGAAGGCGAGACAGATTTCCAGATGTGTGCAGTATGGGACTGCTGGGCCCTCACAGAGGGCTGGGGATGGCTTGGGGAAGGCTACCACAGCACAGTGTCACTGAGGGTGAGCACTGGCAGAGGGCAGCTGTACACAGAAGGGTGTGTGTGTGCCAGATGGGGCCCCTGCAAAGCTGGGGGCTGAGGGACCTGGTGCCCAGAGGGCTGGATGGTCTGTAGTTCAAGCTGGGAACACATGGAGGGACTCTTCACTGGATGTTCCTCGATGCTTTACAAGGGTTTTAAGGGGTGAAAGATGAGGTCAGCTGTGTCTTGGAAGACAGTACTCAACCTTGTGATGGAGACAGAGCCTCAGAGTGGGCTGCTATGGAAGGCATTTGGGAGTCGGGGGTTTAGGAGGAGGAGGGATGCTGAAGAGATGAAGAGAGGGTAGAGAGGGGCTCCAGGAGGGAGGAGTTGATGTGGGCTAGGTGGGAGAAGGCCTAGGTTCTGGCTGTGTGGTGAAGGGAGCCCTGTCTACGACTGTGGGCCGGTGAGTGTGGGGGTGGGGGTGGGGGTAAAGCTATGGGGTCTGGAGAATGCTGGGTCAGAGCTCATCGTTCAGAGATGTGACTTGTCGCTGGAGGTGTGGGAAGACGTAAGGGACACTATGGTGCAGACACGTGAAGGCTGAGGCCCAGTTTGGGCAGGGTTGACAGGAACAAGCGGGTAGTGCAGGAGCCCAGGAGGCAGAGGAGGGTGGGCAGGGACATAGGGGAGAGGACTTGGGGTGGGAAGGTGAGGGCAGGACGGATGATGTGGGCTGAGAGGTTGAGACCTGTCAGCACCAGCCTGAGCTGGGAGGGAAGAAGTCCACCAGCTTAGCCAGACTGGCCTGTGTCATCCTGAACACAGGGTCACCTGTGACCTGGTGACCTCAGCCAGCCCTCAGTGCTCATGCAGGGATGGGCTGGAGCGGAAATGTTGCATGGTGTGAGAGAACGGGGCCACCCAACGAGAGCAGCTGAAGCTCTGAGATCTGGGGTGTATGAATTTATAGCTGCAGAAACTCTCTTAAAGATATGGTTAGGGCTGGGAAGTTGGCTCAGTGGTAGAGCGCTTGCCTTGCATGCCTGAGGCCCTGGGTTCAATTCCTCAGTACCACATAAGCAAAAAAGAAAAAAAACCGGAAGTGGTGCTGTGACTCAAGTGGTAGAGCGCTAGCCTTGAGCTAAAGAGCTGAGGGACATCGCCCAGGCCCAGTGTTCAGGCCCCACGACCGGAACCCCCCCCCAAAAAAAGATATGGTTAATGAGTTGGGACACTGGTGGCTCATGCCTATAATCCTAGCTACTCAAGAGGTTGAGATCTGAGGATTGCAGTTTGAAGCCAGCTAGGGCAGAAAAGTCCTTGTGAGACTCTCATCTCCAATCAACCACTCAACAACAACAACAACAGCAAAACAACAAAAAACTGGAAGTGGAACTGTGGCTCTAAATGGTAGAGCACTGGCTTTGAGCAAATGGGCTCAGGGACAGTACCTAGGCACTAAATTCAAGCCCCATGGTTGACATACATACACAAAACAGATTTGATTAACAGGACATGAGCCTTAGAGGAGACTCTAGAACACCAAGTCCCTGCTGGTAACTTGCAGGAAATCTATCGGATCTCTTTCCATGGTGATGGATGACCTGTTGCTTTAAGTCCAGTGAGTGCTGACACAAGCCTAGACAATGATTGCTGGAAAATGGAGGTTTTAATTTTCATCTTATAAGTGCACTAATGCTGAGTTTCAACCCCATCCTGTGACTGAGTAGTGCCTGCTGCAGGGCCATTGCTCTTGCTGGTGTCTGACTTGCAGTTGACCCTCGGGAGTTCAGGTGAGTGTGTGTGTGTGTGTGTGTGTGTGTGTGTTTGTGTGTTTGTGTGTGTGTGTGTGTGTGTGTGTGTGTGTTGTCTGCAGTTAGTCACCTGTGGGGGTCTGGGCTGATGCCTGATGTCCCTGACCCATGGAGAGCCAGGATGCAGCGCTGAGCATCTGCGCCATCCAGGCATAGCCACTGCACCTTCCTACGTGGCACTTCGGGTCCCGAGGGAGTCCCACCTGCCTCTTTGTCTCCTCCCTGTGGTCAGCAGTACTAAGTGCTCGGGGAGGGAGGATGGAAGGACACCTTAGGATTGGTTGCATTATTTTTTGTACATCGTGAAGGTTTCTTCCAGAAGGAGAGGCCTGCCGTTGCTGAGGGCCTGTTGATACAAGGATTGTCCAGGATGGGAGGGATTGAGCCCCTCACCCCAAAGTTCTTGGAAGACTGGACCAGGGCTAGGAGGGTATGGGCCCAAATGAGATGGGTGTCATGAGCCCCTCCTCCCAAATGTGAAGCAGACACTGCACTAGGAAAACCTGTTCTTCAAACCGAGACTGTGGGAAAAGCAAACGGAGCCAGGCCACGACTGTCATGTGTTGGCTGGCTTGGCTCCTCAGGGTCATGGGTGTCACGCAGAGCTGGCCAGCTTGGCTCTTCCAGCCCCTGACTCACCACATGATCAGCCCAGCCACACAGTGCCCAGGCTGCCCCTGAGGGACACAGGTCAGTCATCATGCATCTGGCCTCTTTGGGGTGGGCTGAAGCAGGAAAGAGAGCGTACACTGAGAGCCGAACTCCAGTATGTATGCCCTCTGATGTGTGCTTTGCACATGGCTTCAGGGGAAGACATGTGTTACTTGATCATGGAGGTCACCAGAGAAAGACCAGATGGGGTGCAAAAAAAACTGGGCACAGGGGAGACCATTGGGAGAAAGCTCCAAGAAGCAACAGCAGACAAGAAACACAGACCATCTCAGCCAAGAAATAATGAACATAAAAAAGAAGCCAGTTGCCTGAGACAGATGGCTCATGCCTGTAATCCTAGTTACTCAGGAGGATGAGATCTGAGGATCCTGGTTCAAAGGCAGAAAAGTCATGAGATTCTTCAATACACTATTAAAACAAAAAGCCAGAAGTGGAGCTGTAGCTGAAGTGGTAGAGCACTAGCCTTGAGCAAAAGAGCTCAAGGACAATGCACAAACATGGAGTTTAAGCCCCAGGACTGGCACCAAAAAAAAACAGAAGTCTGATGGGAATTGGAGACCTAAAGGATAGGCATGGAAGTACAGCTCCCTGATGGGCCCAGAAGTTGAATCGGAATGACAAAAGGCACAATCAGTGAGTCTGGACATCCGTGGATGTATCCGTGAATGAGAGACAACACAACAAGGACAGATACGTTGTCAGGGGTGAACTCTGCCATGGAGCTACCAAGAGACAGTGGGCACTGTGAGCAGGGGCATAATTCAGTGCCAGCAGCTGCCCTTGTTCATCTGTCTCTTCTCTGTCTCTCTCTGTCTGTGACTTATCTCCAGTCATGAAATGTCAGAAGCACATGAGTGCTGCAGCCCTCTTGTGAAACAGCCCAATTAAGCATGCAGGTTTAAGGGTGGCTGCACAAAGCGCCAACAACAGGAGCTGGGCAGGGCCAGCTGGTGGGGGGATCTAGCATGGAGCCAGCGATTGTCTTTTGAGATAGAGATGATAGCTGTAATCAGATCTCCTCCTGGCAGCCCTGTCTGCACCTATGTCCTAGTGCACACAGAAGGCTGACCCCCGGGGCTGCCCTGGGCGTGGTCTGCGACGTTCTGGGCACCTGACTCCAGGCAGAGCTAGAGGTCAGCGTCTGTCTCCCCATCCAGACAGGGTGGCGCTTAGGGCCTCATGCAAAACCAGAGGGTTCTCTTCTTTCTCAGTCATTTTACCTACAGTGACTACATTTCCAAGGGCTTAGTTTCTGGATCTTTCCTGTCTTCAATACTCAGTTCTATTAGAGCAGCTAGTCCTGTGCTGTTGTGACTGTGACTCCATAAGTCATATTGTCCAGTACCGTCGTAACGACTGTAGTGATGTTGGCACAATGGCAGAATCACCTCACCCAGTGCCACATTGCTCAGGCCGATTCCCATGATTGTGCATCACCCTCTGCTTTCAAATTCTACAGCAGCATCAGCTTCGCTGTTGGCAGCTTACAATCCAGTGCTTTTTGGTACCCAATTAGAGTGTCATAGGCACAGATCCTTAATTGATTAATTCATTGAGCTAATAGTATATGAAAGGCCTATACATGTCATACTGAAATAGAACATGGAGCAGCTTCTTGCCTGTGACGGGCATGCTGTGTGGTACCATGGGAAGGCTCTAAGTGCCATTCGCAGGTGAACAAGTGCGGGGCTCCAGAGCCAGGCCCTGGCCACCAGGGCGATGCTGCAGTTTAACGGAGGAGTTGCGTACTTGCACACAGGCCTGATGCTGGGTACAAGCAAAGGAAGGATCAATGAGGATGCTTGGGAGGAGAGTGTTTCCCACAGAGGGAAGAGCTGTGAGAAGGTCCTGAGGCAGAGGTATCTGAGAGTCACAGGAACGGCAGAGCCAGTGTGAATGAAAGAGCATGTGGCTCCTGTGGTCTCAGTGGCCTCCAGCAGGTGAACGGCAGTGCTCAGCCCACTGTAGACACGCGCACTGTACAGACTCGCTTTCCACAGTGACATCATTTTGTCCTTTGTAGTCCACAGCATATGGTATTTTCCCAATGGCGTCTTTCAGCGTGCACCTAGGGTTTTCCACATCTGCTCATGGTTTGGCTAGGTTTCTTGTTAGCCATTGGATAACGCGGTCACATGATGTCTATTCACCTATGACACACATACTGGTGAGTCTTAAACTCGTTGGCCGAGTACCACAGTATGTGACTGCTGGATTGTATGCTAAGACAATGTGTCGCTCCTAAGAAACAACCCGACTGCCTCCTAAAGTTGGGAGTACCAAAGTTTTGCCTTCCTCTCACTGTTCCTTTCTCTCCACATGCTCTCCAGCTCCTGGTGTGGTTAGTGTTTCTGATCATGCTGATAACGTGTGTCTGAACTCTGTGCAGTTTCTCCAGTGACAACGTATATGATGTGGAGCATGCATGTTTATATGCGCAATGTTGGGCAATGGTTGCTATGGATTGGAGGAATGTCCCCAAAGGGCCATGTGTTAAAGTCCAGATCTCAGCTAGCCTAGAGCAGGAGGGGGCAGGGACTGTTGGTTGTCCGTTGCGCGCCCCCCCCCCCCAGTCCTTCCTTATGCCACATGCCAGCAGCTTCTTCTGCCCCACCATCCCCCCAGCTTGTTGGCGTGGACATGGACCCCAAAGCAAAGGCCTGAAACCTCAGGGACAATGGGTCAGAGCAAACCTTTCCCCTGTATAGAAGTTGGCTCACCTCAGGTACTGTGTGTGGTCATGGAGGCTGACTAATACACTTGGCCTCTATTCATCATTTTTAGTGAGTTGTTTTTCCAGATCTTCTTCTTCTCTAGTGTGTGTGTGTGTTGAGGGGCAGTACTGGGGTTTGAACTCAAGGGCCTCATGCTTATAAACTCTTAACTACTTGAGCCATTCCATCAGTTCCTTTTTGTTTGGGTTATTTTTGTGATAGGATCTCATTTTACACCTGGGTATCCTGGACTGTGATTTTTCTGTCTGTGCTTCCTTTCGCCACCAAGGTGACCCCTGTGTGCTACTGTGTCAGCCCTTGTGTGTCTCCTGCAGTTAGGGATGACAGGTGTGCATCATGAAGGCCTGGCTATCGGTAGAGATGGTGTCTTGGGAAATTCTTACTCCTGGGCTGGCTTCCAACTGCTGTGCCCATATTTACCTCCCAACTGGCTAAAATTATAGGCGTGAGTCCCTGTGTCTGCCCTCCTGGCTTTTGGAGTTATTTTTCTTATTGAGTTGTTTTTAATTGTTTTCCCACCAGTTTAATATTCCTGATAGAACACGTAAGGTTTTTATTTATTTAAGATTAAGTATAATCTTTGTATATGAAAATTTATCTTATAAAATGATTAACAATCTTATTGAGTTTTAAGAGTTCTTTGTATATTTAGGATATAAGTCTGCTTTGATATGCATTTGCAAATATCTTTGTCCTTTCTGAGGTTTATCTTTTCATTCTCTCAAAGGACTTTGGCTTTTTCTCTGAGTAAAGTGGGAGTTTTTTTTCTTTAATCAGTTGTAAGGCTTGAATTCAGGGCCTGGGCACTGTCCCTGAGCTCTTCTGCTTGAGGCTAGCTCTGTACCGCTTTGAGCCACAGCTCCACTTCTGATTTTCTGATGGTTAATTGGAGATAGAAGTCTCATGACTTTCTTGCCTGGACTGACTTTGAGCTGTGATCCTCAGATCTCAGTCTTCTGAGTAGTTAGGATTACAGGATTGAGCCACCAGTGCCTAGCTAAAATGGGGAATTTTTAAGGGGTTTAGGCAGAGGAGTGATGTGACAGTCAAATTATGAATAAACAATGAGATATATGTTATGGAGACAAGACAAAATAGATTTCCTGTGTACAAATTGGCTGATTTATCTTGAAAAAGGTTCATTTGTCTATGTGGTTTTAAATAATAGATCCCCCAAGGGGATTATCTTGCAGTGGTGTTCTGACTTATTTCAAGACCCATGTGCTCAGATCTACGTGTGTCTAGGCCACAGTGACCTTTCTATCACCATTTTTTTTGTTTTGTTTTTGTCATTCTGAGATGCCACCTAAGTCCTGTTTCCGGGTAGGCAGTTCTTGCTGTCTGGAAGTGTCCGGGGTCCCTGTGACTCCTTGCTGGGGCGGGGCCCACCTGCTATTTAAGGGTTGTCTTTAGCCCCACATGTCCTCAGCTGTCATCAAGCCTCTTCCTCAGCAAGTGGCTCCTGGGTGCTTCACTAGCCCCTGTCCACCATGGCCCTGTCCCCTGGCATGCTGTGTCCTCAAGGGTGATGCTCCTGAGCAAGTGTCCCCAAATAGAGCTCTTCCCAGAGGCTTCCAGTGTGGCTCCGAGGCTTCTGCTTCTGCACATGCAGCTTCTTGAAAAGTTCAGGAAACAAAGGCTTGTCACCGGGGAGGGGGGGGCACAGGGACAGAGTATATGTGGGGTATCCACTGTCACCTCAGTTTTGCCGCATGGAAAGGACTGCGGGAAGGACCCTCAGAAGTGGTCTGACAAGCTGAGGTAACCCGGCCGGACGCGTCAGGACAGCCATCAACCATCTGGCACATGGAGCACCAAGATCTGAATGTGGCATTCGGGCTGGGACTGCGGGAGGGAGCCATGTCCCCCCCCCCCACCCTGTGCCTGCTCTGTGGGAGCTGGGTAGATGGGAAGCAGTGGCAGCTGTAGACCTCCCTCCGCTTCCCAGCAAGCCCCGGCTGCCAGATCAGCGCCGGCCTTCCCCACAGGAGCCCTCCATGGTGCACAGAAGGAAGCAGTCTCACCACCCACCCAGATGCCGTCAGCAGGAGAAGAGACAGACACCAGAGGATAGAAATAACACAGGGATGGAGCGTATGTGAGCAGTGAGAGGCTCACTCATGAAATGCTGGGCCACGGTTTACTGGCTAGTGCTTAGGTCACGAGCATGTGGCTGGACAAAGCCGGCCGTTCCGTGGGAACAGGCAGAAGTTGGAAAATAACCTCTGGCCACAGGCATGGCACCAGTGGCCTTAGGAATCTGAATTTCTCTGGAATTTCCTGTGCTAAGATTCCTCTGAAGGTCCAGCCTGCGACAGTGGCTCATCCCAGCCCTGTGGCTGCACTGTCCATCACCATGGAAGCCAGCTGTCACCCCCAGAGGCTGCAGCCATGGGGGACACCTGCTCTTCTCCGGGTCACATTTCCTTAGCAGCCAGTACACACCTGTCTATGTTTGTATCTAATATTGAGAGAAGAAAATACAGCTCAGGGAGAACTTTAGATTATGTGATGGATGTTTTACCCTTAAATATTTTCTTATCCATTTTTGGTACTGATATGACTTTGGGATAGTTGCCACCAGCTCTGAAGGACTTCACATGCCCAAGCAACTTGTGGGAACCAAGCCTTCCCAAGGGGAAGGAGTTAATTTAAGCAGTGTGCTCTCAGTCCTCTCCTGGACATGTCACGTCTCTGCCATGTCTGAGTTTGGGCTGGGAACTGGAGACTTGGTATGTTTTTATTTGCTATTACCCTCTAATCTGACCAGTTTTCCACTTATGGAAAGCATCTTGGTTTCCCCTCCCTGCCCCCACAGGTGATTGTAGCAAGCCATGTAGGACCTGGCCTATGCTGTATATTGGAAAAGAAAAGCCAAAGGAAAAAATATACATCAAAGGCTTAGCTTTCTTTCAGTAAATTGCTTATTATTATTAGGCTAAGCATTTTTGAGAAATCTTCTTATCTGGCATTTATCAAGCACATCTTTGGGACTTATACTGTTGCTCTACTTATTCCCAGTGGATTTGCACCTTGTCCTCCCATAGCGGGGGTCTCCTGTGCGTTCCTGGCACCCACCCCACGCCCGTGGAGGGCTGAGAATGGGTGCAGCATGCTGGGAAGAGCAGGCTGCTGCTGCAGTCCCACCAGTACAGTCTACAGCTACCATGTGATACACACTACCGTTCAAGTCCACTTTATTTTTTTCAAATTTTTTATTGTGATTAAGTGGTTACATAATTTCCCAAATTTCACAGTATTGTGGGATAGTGATGCTCAGTTAAAGTCATGAACACATTCTAACTTTCCTGGAGCAAATTGTCTATCATGGTCTATAACATTTATGAGTTCTATGAGCTTTGCGATACAGTTATTTCTTCCACATTGGGTGGTATGTACATTTCTTTTGTTTTGCATAGCAGCTGTTCCCTCTTTCCCACTTGTTCCCTCCCTCCTATCACTGCCATTAAGTTGCTTAGTTCATTTTGATAAATGTCCAGTGCAGCTGATGGGTCCTGCTGTTGTATGTTTTTCCCTGATTCCCTCTAGTTCTGTGTCGTCTTCCTGGCTCCCCTCCAGTGTACACATATATACCATACATGTGATCAGCAGCATGGGGTTATTTAGTAGTGATTTGACCAGATGAGTGGAAGTCCTTTGTTTCTTTTTTTGGTCCGGTTGTGGGGCCTGAACTCTGGGCCTGAGCTCTGTCCCTCAGCTCTTTAGCTCAAGGCTAGTGCCCTACCACTTGAGCCACAGCACCACTTCCAGCTTTTTCCTTTTTGCTTATGTGGTGCTGAGGAATCGAACCCAGGGCCTCAGGCATGCAAGGCAAGCATTCTACCACTGAGCCAACTTCCCAACCCCAGTCCTTTGTTTCTTAAGTCCTGTTAATTTTGTCGTATCACCTAACATTTGGATTTAACATCCACTTATCAGGGAGACCATGTACCATTTGTCTCTTTGCTCTTGGCTTACCTCGCTCAACATGATTTCTTTTAGCTCCATCCATTTCCCTGCAAATGCCATTATTTTGTCATTTCTAATGGCTGCATAATATTCCATTTTGTATAGATACCACAATTTTTGGATCCATTCATCTGTGGTGAGACATCTGGGTTATGTCTATATCCTGGCTATTGTGAACAGTGCTGCAATAAACATGGAGGTGCATGTGTCCTTGTATACTGGTTCCTGTTGTTCAGGATAGATGCCTAGAAATGGTATGACTGGGTCATAAGGGAGGTCAATATTTAGCTTTCTGAAGATCCTCCAGATTGCTTTCCAAAGTGGTTTTATAAGTGTACATTCCCACCAGCAGTGTAATAGGGTTCCTCTTTCTCTGCATCCCCTCCAGCATTTGTCATTGGCTGACAAGAAACCCACCCCGTCCGTGGGGGGGACTGTGGAGGGGGAGGTGTGCTGGCTGAGAGGAAGATGCTGGAGCTGGAGTTGTGGCATACTCTTCTTCTCTAATGCACTAATAACATCCTGATACATTTAATAACACATGCACAGAACTCACAGGGTACAGCAAGTGGACACCAAGGGGGCCTCTGTCCCCAGCCCCAACTATCCACTCCCTTGGGTCTCCTCTTGGCAGTGTTTGAAAACACCTTCAAGATAGCCTTCTGAATACATGCATACATTGTAACATGTGTTAAAGATGAACATTGCCTACACAGCTCCATGTGTTCCTTATCCTGCACTTGTGTAACCTAGAGACTGTAAGCATATCTGGCTCTGTGTGTGTGTTGTATGTGTGTGTGTGTGTGTGTGTGTGTGTGTGTGTGTGTGTGTGTGTGTGTGTGTGTGTGTATGTATGTATGTCAGTCCTGCTGCCTGACCTTAGGGCCAGGGCACTGTCACTGAGCTTTTTTGCTCAAGGCTAGTACTCTACCGCTTGAGTCACAGCGCCACTTCCAGCTTTCTGGTGATTAATTGGCGATGACTCTCACAGACTTTCCTGCCCAGGCTGGCTTTGAACTTCTGTCCTTAGATTTCAGCTTTCCAAGTAACTTAGAATCACAGGTGTGAACTACTGGCACCTGGTTAACATTGTCTGTACTACCTGGTGGCCAAACAACCTTGTCCAATTTGGGTAAAGACAGCTGCCTGGATTGGCATTTGGCAGGGACTGTGAGGGGAATTTACTGTTCCCGACCCTATGTAGCTGCTGAAGAGTGCAGCAGTGCTGGACAGCTGTGGAGGTTCTAGAGTTCTACCTTAGAAATCAGTTTGTGACCAGTTTTCATATCAGACAAATTCCCTATCAAATATTGAACACAAACAATATTTCTACAGAAGATCATACTAGTTTTCAACCTGATTATCATTGTGAAGAACTTGGGCCACAGTTTCCAGGATGTGCATGGCAGGGAGCATCTCCTGTCTCCTGGAGGAGAGCTTCCTAAAGTTGCAAAGGTTCTGCTGATTATCAATCTGTGGTGTTTTAGCCATATGTTTTTGCCTCCCTTGGGTTAAGAATTGCTGGATTCTGGAGTAGAAGGCTGTTTAACTCTGTGTGAATGGCTAGGCCTGCGGGTGTGCCAGTCTGTGCTCTGCAAATCCCTCTTCAGGTTTTGGTCATTCTCCATCCTTGCCTATCTGTGACTCAGGCACCCCTTTCCACGTGCCCTATTCTAGTGGGTGTGCACAGTCAGCTGTGGATTTACTTTGAAACTTCTCTAGTGGGCTAGTGATAGCCAACAATGCCCATTGACCATCTATATAGCTGCTTTTATTTTTTGGAGGTACTGGGGTTTTAACTCAGGCCTTCAAGTGCTACAAACTGGTTATTTTGAGACCGGGTTCACTTCTTGGCCAGGTCTCCAATGCTCCTGCTTCCTCCAAGTAGCTGGTAAGCACCAGGACACCCAGTGGTTTGTTGATATGTGGTCTTGCGAGCTTTTTACCTAGGTAGGTCTTGAACTGTGATCCTTCTCCACTTTTTGAGTAGCTAGGATTTGTCTTTGGTGAATTATGGGGCCTTTGCTTACCTTGTTCATACAATATTATACGTTTTGTTTTTCCTTAAACTTTCCCCATGATATCAGTTGTGACTATGTACCATCCCTGAAAACGCTATTACCTTTTAAAATGCTACACTTACTGTGTTCTTAAAAGATGGTGTTTCCTGTGCTGCTCTGGCTGGTCTTGAATGAATGAGGTGAAATGGTCCTCCCACCCCACCTCTCTAGGAGCAGGAGTGCAGGTTAAAAGTCACACCTTTGAGTGCAGTTTCACCGCCCAGGTGCCACTCACAGGTTATGTGAGTGTGGAGATTACCTTGTTTGGCTGTTGGCTGTGTGCAGCTTCTGTGGTGGAGCACACCATTGCGTGTGTGCATCTGCCCCGTGCTGTCACTGAATTAACTTATTATCTATTTGATCTTCCCAACTACTCAATGAGAAAGGCCTTGCTAGCCTTGAATCGGATATGGGCATAGATGCTGAGGGGTGGGGTTACTTGCCTCTGGTGACATAACGTGTTTGCTAGCACTATTTACTCATGTAAAACTTTAAGACAGGTCTCGCTGTGTGGCCCTGGGTAGCCTCACACTCCTGACCCTCCAGCTTTCAGCCTCCTGAGTCTAGGTGCTGGAATCACACGCATGCACTACCACTACTACCCCCACCCCCCAAGTCCTGGGGCTTCAACTGTGGGCCTGGCCACTGTCCCTGAGTTTCTTTTGCTCAAGACTGGTGCTCTACCTCTTGAGCCACAGCACCACATCTGGCTTTTTTTTTGAACAGTTTATTGTAAATAAGAGTCTCATAGACTTTCGTGCCCAGACTGGCTTTGAGCTGAGATCTGTAAATCTCAGCCTCAAGTAGCTAGGATTATAGATGTGAATCACTGGCTCCCAGCTACAAGTGTGCACTTTTAGTTTGATTTTTGGATAGTTTTTCCTATGAGTCTGCTCTCTGAAGAAACTAGCTATATGCTCCTATGCAAATGTTCAGAAGGCTTTTCAGGGGATTTGCAGGCAAGGGCTGGTATATATACAGTATTTATGTAATAAAATGAGTTTAATTACAGCATTATGTAATGCACTGTCATATGACTAACTCAGTCATACAAATACAAAGCTCAGTACACAATAATCATAAGACAGCAATATAGTACCATGAACATACACTGTATATACAATATACAGTACACATATACTCTGTATTTCTATAGGAATGGAAATAAAGTGCTGGAAAGAAGAAAAATTTACAAAGTTTTACAAAAAATATTAACTAAAATCTTATTGAGATGAAGCTTCACTGAATCTGTGAATGTTTTGTGCTAGTCTTGGAGCTTTTGAACTCAGGGTCTATGGACTGTCCCTGAGCTTTTGTGCTCAAGGCTGGCTAGCATTTACCAGTTTAGTCACAGCTCCACTTCCAGCTTTTCTTGGTAGTTCATAGGAGAGAAGTCTCATGGACTTTCTTGCCTGGTCTGGCTTAGAACCACGATGCTCACTTACATCTCAGCCTCCTGAGACACTAGGATTATAGACATGAGTTACTGGTACTTAACCATGTGGTTTTTGCCTTGCCTTTCCCCTTGAAAACCAGGATGGTGTGGGAACATGTTCTGCAAAAGGGGAAAATGTCACAATGAGGATGGCATACTGTGATCCAGTAGCTCTACCCTGGTGGTTTGGCTTTTGGAAACTGCACAGAAACACTGTTTTAGCTTTGTCTGCCTGGCTTTTAGCCTTGTGTTTATATGTTTTAGAGTAAGGGAGTAAGTGCATTTGTGAGATGTTTAAATGTGAGGGTGTGTCAAATGTGGGACATTTTTCTGTATAACTGAAAACTTTTTCCAGGGCAGAATCCCATTCAGCAATTTTGGCTGTAGTGTGGGGGCAATCAGTCTACCGTTGGTGTCTTGGGCAGACTCTCTTTGCTAAATCTGAAGCCAGGCTTGCCACCTCCTCCAGGTCTTTTTTGGTGGTTTCCATTGCTTTGTTTTTTTTGGTCTGGTCGTTGGGCCTGAACTCTGGGCCTGGGCGTTGTCCCTCAGCTCTTCAGCTCAAGGCTAGCGCTCTACCACTTGAGCTACAGCGCCACTTCCGGCTTTTTTTCTTTTTGCTTATGTGGTGCTGAGGAGTGGAACCCAGGGCCTCATGCATGCAAGGCAAGCGCTCTACCACTGAGCCACCTTCCCAGCCTGGTTTCCATTGCTTCCTTGGCCAAAATTTCCACATCTTCTTCCTTCGTAGCATCAAAACCCCCTTCATTTATTTGCTGTGGAATATGCATTATGTCTTTCCATAATACCTTCAAGGCCTTTGGAATTCTTCATCATAGTCTGACCAAGTGTTTTTCCAAGCTTGTTTGATGTTGTCCCAACACTATCAATAACATCGCATACTGTGACAGATCTTAGTTTCTTGTGGTGGTTTCCTATC
Source organism: Dipodomys ordii (assembly GCF_000151885.1). Taxonomy (NCBI): domain Eukaryota; kingdom Metazoa; phylum Chordata; class Mammalia; order Rodentia; family Heteromyidae; genus Dipodomys; species Dipodomys ordii. The sequence goes on along the minus strand of NW_012267280.1, from coordinate 7,354,454 downwards.
ATCGCTTGAGTCTCACAGGCATTATTGTACAGCTCCCTCATGCAGTGTACCTGGAAAGATTTTGTTATGCAAGGCATATGTCAGGACAGAGGGGCTAGATAAAAATCGAAGTATTTACGGGCACGAAGAGGGGACTGTATTTCTGGGTTCTTCATAACAAGGAATTGGGGGCATTATTTCTCCTAAGAACTTTTCAACAATTGGAGGAAAGGGTATAATTCCATCGTGAACAACCTGGTTTAGACTTGTAATTTTCAAAGACGCAAATATTGTGTAGTGAAACCACAGTATTCCTGAGATCGGCCTCACGGAACGCCGTGATTTCCCCCTACAGGACAGGACAAAACCACCTGGAATATTCTCAGTGCTCCAATTCTGGATGATGCGTTAGTGTAAATGCCAAACTTATCTCTTCTCACGAGGTAGTGAACACACTTTCTTCTTCACCAGCCGCACAGTCCTTGGATTTAAAAGCAAAACAGCTTTCCGGGAAGTGGCGCTGTGGCTCAAGTGGTAGAGCGCCAACCTTGAGCCCTGAGCTCAGGGACGCTGCCCAGGCCGCAAAACGGCAGCTTCCGGGTTCTCCGGCCTCAGCCCCGGCGGAGGCCCGTCCCCGGCAGCGGGCTCAGGGGTCCACCCCGGCGGGCTCGCCGTCCGCTGACCGAGGCCCTGGTCCGCGTTCGGGAAGGCCGACTACGGCCGCCGGTCGCTTCCAGTCGCGCACTGGAGTGGAAGTGGCATCCCGGCGAGTCCGCGAGGCGCCCGGTGGGTCCGTGCGTCCCCGGCCTCTCCCGAGGGTCCGGAGCCGCCGTGGGGCGGCCGCGGCAGGTGGCTCCCGCGGGCAGGACTCGGAGCCGGCCGGAAGAGGCCGCGGGCGCGGGGTGACGACGTCACTTCCGGCGCCGCGCCCACTTCCGGGTGCGGGCAAGGCCGTGAGCCGTAGCATCTCTGAGGAAGGGAAGCGGGTGAGCGGGCCGGGCGCCGGGCGGCGGAGGCGGGCCCGGGCCGGCTGCCGCGCTCACGCCGCTCTCACGCCGCGCTCTGTGTTGCAGGTGTACCCGGAGCCGCGGACCGAGAGCGAGTGCCTGAGCAACATCCGCGAGTTCCTGCGCGCCTGCGGGGCCTCCCTGCGGCTGGAGGTGGGTGAGCGCCGCGGCCGGGGGCCGGGGACCGGGGTCGGAGCTGGAGGGTGCTGGGGGTGTGGGGTCAAGGGGGCGGGCAGAAGAGGCGGGGTCAGGGGTCGGGTCAGGGGAATGTGGGGCGGGG
>NW_012267280.1:7350624-7353023 GCF_000151885.1 Dipodomys ordii | reverse complement strand
CCGGGAATGGGGGTGCCGGGGGCGGGGCTGGGCGATCCCGGGTTGCCTTGGGGACCGGAAGGGGGTCGAGCGTCCAGGCATCCCTTTCGCTGATCTTGCTGCCTCCGTGGTTCGCTGCGGCCGCAGGCGTGGCAGACCCGTAGTGGAGCGGCGGGCGTGTGGAATCCCGCGCTGCCCCTGACCCCTCAGGACCGGTGGTTGCCCGGGCGCGCGCCAGCGAACCTTCATAACCACCGTTGTGGGGGCCCGGGCTCCCGTCCAGTCCTGAGCCGGCTCTGGGGCATTCTCCCGGCTGTGCGTCCAGGTCTGGCCCGGTCCTCAGCAGGTGATCTACTGGCCTGGGTTGCAATGAAGTGGCCGGAAACCCTCCTGGCTCCCTGCCTCCTCTGCCTTTTCCCCCTCGGGCTGGGAACCCTGTGGTTTTACTGGGCCTCTTAGCATGTACATTCGGAAGCTCTTAGGAACCGGCATGTGGCGTTGTAAGATGTAGAGAGAGAGAGGGGGGGGGAGAGTGTGTGTGTGTGTGTGTGTTCTCCCCCCCCTTCCCATGTTGCATAATGCTTTCTATTATGTGTGGCTCATTGGATCTTCCATGGTCAGCTCTGGTGGTTTCTTTTATCATTTGTAATTTTTCTAATACCTGGGGTAGTGCTTTACACCAGAAACCTTTTCTAGAAAACTGCTTGTTGAAATGGTTGCAGTCAGTTCTAAACCTTGCCATTTATGTTTGGTACTTTTTTAGCTTAGCATTTCATCTTGATCTTTGTGGTAGGATTTTATTTTCTTCAGACCACCGAGTTTTGTTTGTATGTCTGTATTTTTGAAACTTCCATTGCACATTAAGATGATGTGATGTCAGTGTTAAGATGTTTTAAGAAAGTATTTGTTTTTAAGGAAATTAAATGTTAAACCCTCATTTTTATTTTTCCAAAGTTGCTCTTGGTATTTCATATATCATCTACTTTTTTTTTTTTTTTAGCAGTTGTATATTCAGAGGCACTCTGAAGAGAGTCTTTCACTCTTGTGTCCACAGAATCTACATCAGTGCTTGGCACAGAGTAGGCCTTGCATAAAATACTTGTGAAAGATCAAGTGAAGTTAGCACAGAGTAGACTTTGTAAGTATTTTGTATAGATCTGGTGAGTTTGACTTTGTAATGGGCAACAAGTAGTTTTCCCTTGAGACCTATCAGTTGTGACTTATTTTGTGACTTTTCTGTTGTGATTATTTTTAGAGTACCTCCAATCAGATTAAAATGAACACTGTAGAGGCAAAAACTAGTATTCTTTCAAGCTGAGTGTCCTAATTACCTAGGAGATAATAAAAATAAAATAGTAAGAAAACAGCATATGGAAAGACTCCATTTGTTTAGTCACTGATTTTCAGGGAGTATCCCGATAAAGAACCTGTGTATGATATGGCTCCATCTCCGGCTCACAACCAGGGATCAGTGGTATTATATAGTAAGTCCTGTTTCCCACAGCAGAAAGAACTCCTTGGTATTCTCTCAGTGAGATGGAGGAGATGGGAAAGACATTACATGTGTGAAGTGTGTCCCAGGATTTACACATTCATTAAATTGTGAATGTGAGAGACTGACAGGCAACATAGTAAAATCTTCGATTATCTCTTATAGTATTCTGTAGAGATCCTTTCAGACTGAATCATGTTATTAACACCTTTTTTGGTGTATGTATTTTATAGTTTGTTTCCAGTTTAAACACACTCAGTGATTTCCTGAAGGAAAAAGAGAGCACCATGGCTACTGTGTCAGTTATTTTAATGCACACATTTCTTAATTAGCTGTAGAAAATCAGATATTCCTTTAGGAGTTGTGCTGATTATGAAAGAAGCTTCTTAGGTTATATTTAAAAGAATTTCATGCAGTTAACATTAACTGTTAGAATTTGAGAAACAACTGTAGGCTTTTATTTAGAAGACACTTGCTTTTGTAATTTAAGAATTGGACAGTTTTGTGCTGTAAAGCAATTCACACAACTTAGATGACCTTTTCAGCTTCTTGGGGGGGTAACTTTTCTTTGCCACCAGCATATCTTTTTTATTTTTTTTAAAATAGATTATCTTCCCATGTGTTTGTATCTTTAATTTCTTTCAGCAGTATTTTGTGTATTCCCCACTCCCTAGTTTGGAGAATTTTGTATTTTTGATGTTATTGTAAATGTCATTTTCTTCTTAGATCAGTCATTGTTAATGCAGAGAAATACAACTGATGATTATATTTTGATTTTGTATCCTTTATTGTTTATTATTATTCTAAAGGTGATATATGGAGGGATTACAGTTACATGAGTCAGGTAATAAGTACATTTTTTTTATACAGTGTCTTCTGTTCCCCCATTCCTAGTCTGCTAAATTAATTAATTATTATTATTTTTTGT
>NW_012267280.1:7329912-7350524 GCF_000151885.1 Dipodomys ordii | reverse complement strand
CTGAACTCTAGGCCTGGGCGCTGTCCCTTAGCTCTTCAGCTCAAGGCTAGCACTCTACCACTTGAGCCACAGTACCACTTCCGGCTTTTTTCTTTTTGCTTATGTGGTGCTGAGGAATCGAACCCAGGGACTCATGCTTGCAAGGCAAGTGCTCTACCACTGAGCCACCTTCCCAGCCCAATTAATTAATTATTTTATTTAATTTTTTGGGTCCGGTTGTGGGGCCTGAACTCTGGGCCTGGGCGCTGTCCCTCAGCTCTTCAGCTCAAGGCTAGCGCTCTACCACTTGAGCCACAGTGCACTTCCGGCTTTTTTCTTTTTGCTTATGTGGTGCTGAGGAATCGAATCCAGGGCCTCATGCATGCAAGGCAAGCGCTCTACCACTGAGCCACCTTCCCAGCCCTGTTAAATTTATTAGTTGTAATTTTTTTCATGAGTAGACAACAGTGTGTGTGTATGTGTATGTGTATGCACACGTTTGATCGTGTCATCTGCAAAGCCAGGTAATTTTACTTTTTCCTTTCCAATTTAGATGACTTTGACTTATTTTTCTTATTTAATTGCTTTGATTAGTACTTGTAATACTATGTTCAATAAATACACTGAGAATGATGCCATTGTTTGTTCCTGGTATTCCAGTAAAACTTTTAGTTTTTTTGACCCCTAACTGTGCTGTAGCTTTGGGCTTAGCTATATGGTTCTTACATTGAGGTAGCAACGCTCTTTCTTGAAAAACTTTTTGTTTTTGTCATTTGGACAGGAAACCTGGGTACCGGGTTACCAGTTTCCTTCTATTTGTAGCTCACAGAACAACCAAAATCTTAGTAATGGTAATGATGATAATAATGATGAGGATGTGTTAGGAATCTTATTTAAGGAAAAGTGAGTTAAGAGAGGCAAGCCAGACCTGTCATAGGACATTGCTTGTGTTTTGTCAGGTAAAATAGCCATAGAGATGCAGAATAATTCCTCTCCTTTTCCTTCCCCTCTCTGTACCAGTTTTAAAGCTTAGACTCAAGTCCTGAGCACTTTGTGTTTTGTTTTGTGTTTTTTTTTTTGGCCAAGGGTACTACCAGTTGGGCCACAGCTCCACTTTAGGCTTTTTGGTGGTTAATTGGAGATAAGAGTCTTAGGGGGGGGGGGGAAAAGAGTCTTAGGGGAGTTTTCTGCCTGGGCTGTCAGTGACTCTCAGATCTCAGCTTCCTGAGTAGCTAGGATTACAGGTGTGAGCCACCAATGCCTGGATAGAATAATTTGTTTTTCAGTGTTTTTGCTGCATTACTCAAGTGTTGGCAATTTATATATGATGTTTGTATACAAGCAAATGTTGATGTGTATGCATGTTAGTTTATATATTCAAATACAGTACATAAGCTGCCAAGATTTTCTCACCCAGTACATTATCTAAATAAGTATCTGGAAGGAATTGAAGCAGAGATACCTTCTTAGGGAAAAAACTATTTGTTAACACCAGTACACCTGTGATTGTATTTTAAGATCTAAGTTTAGGACATATGAATGAGTGATTGTATTTTAAGATCTAAGTTTAGGACATATGAATGAGTCCATTTTTCAAATGGCCCACTATTAAGCTAGCCCATATTAATAACTTGTAGCTTGAAGGATGTTATCAACAAAATGATTGTTATAAGCTTATAAGAAAAGTATCTACTGTTTTACATTTTTTATATTTGCACATACTGAGTAATAATTATAATGTACCTAGCTTTTTAGTTACAAATTTGAAACATGGACTTTAGCATTCGTATGGTAAAGGTGGATATTTAAGTTTGGATTTTTCAGTCTGAAGTCCAGATTGTAATTATGAAGTGGGAGCCATGCTTAACTTGTAAGTTTTCCTAGCATAGACCTCTCTGCCCAGAGAGGGCCCGTCTTGTGGGATAGAGGAGGAACTTGGATGACTGTATGAGGGAATCTTGACAGGTAGTTCATTGCCAAGGCTTTGTGGCTGAAGAGCTGATGATGGACTTGTGCAGTGTGGCCACATAGCTCTGGAGAGGAAAGTAATGCGTTTTGGATGGCACTGTTGTTGTGCCTGCCAATAAGAAATTAAGGGAACCTGTCAGCTGAAGCATTCTAATTCTAGTGCAGCTACATGTGCCCTGGTGGGAAAGGTAGCCATAATTCCATTGATCTTCCCATCTGTTTGGCATACAAGCTAACGATGAAATTATTTGCTAGCTCTGTGTGTGCACATGTGCGTGCATGTACACATATATGTACTGGCTCTAGGGCTTGAACTCAGAACCTCATGTGCTCTCTTGACTGTGCCAGCTCACAGCTGGCACTCTACCAACTGTACCACACCTCTAGTGAGTCTTTTTGTTGGTTACTTGGAGATAGAATCTTGTCTATTTTTTCTGCCCGGGCTGGCTTGGTGGAACTATGTTCCTCATAAGTAGCTAGGATTACAGGTGTGAGCCATTGGTGTCTCACTTTGCTAGCTTCATATATTTATTTAACTTCTCTGGAGAAATAAAAGCCATCCAAAGGCTCAGGTTTAGAATGGAAATCCCTATTTCCACCTACGCTCTTAGACATTTTTGTTAGTTTTTAGATCTCTAGAATGAGTAGAGAATGAATTGTAGACCTGTAATTTACACAAAGCTTGCTTCATAATCTAGGTTTTTTTTTTTGTTTTACTTTTTTTATTTTTAATTTATGGGACTGAGATTGAACTCATGGCCTTGTGAATGCTAGGTAAGCTCTCTGCTACTTCCAGGTTTTTACAAAAAAGTGCATTTCTCTGCATTAATGTGTGATATGATGATAATCATTTAACCATTGTAGAATGATTAAATAAAGCCAATCAATATATGTAGTACCTTATGTTCTCATTTGTGATGAGAATGCTTGAAATGTCTTTAGTCACCATACTGTGTACAAGTTACCACGTGGGGCAGGCAAGTTGTTCTGGGCAGCTCTGGCAGAAAGCAGGGCTTGAGAGAGTGGCTTTTCATTTTCCAGGCTTACAATTGAGAGAGTTAAAAGAAGTTTAGGTGGTTGGTGGTTTTTTTTTTAATCCAAATATTTTTAAATTTAATTTTTTTGTCAAGGTAATGTATAGCAGGGTTACAGTTACATACATTTCTGGTTGGTGTTGTTTTGATCTGGGATGGCTCAGTGAATTGTAGTGAGATTTTGGAAAGGAAAGACCCCATTTCTGGAATTCTTTATATATAGGCTCCTCCATGGCCTGTGTAACCACACAGGCTTCACTCTCTGGCTTCTCTCTGAATTTTGTTACTGATGGGGATGGGCTCAAGGTATTTTCACGTTCTGCAGGGGATCTTTCAGCTCATCACATTCCTGGCAGAGGCACACACTGTTCCTCAGAGGCCCTGTCCCGTGATGGAGGAGTACAGGTTCCCCATCTCACACAGCTGTTGTTGCAGAGTGAGGACTGAGCTGCTCAGAGCCCCAGTGCTGCCGCTCTGCTGCCGCCTTTGGTTTTTGCAGTCTCCAGGGCTTTTTCTGTTCCCGTGCACTCAGTGTGACATGTGACCTGCTTCATGCCCCAATAGTCATGGGCTTCTCTTCTCCACTCTTGGCCACCCTGCGGGGGTGGCTCTCATAGGCTCCAGTTTGTGTCTTGCCAGCCTCCATCTGTCCCTGATGTGGTGCCGCTCTGCCTAATCAGGATGATGGGAGAGTTGCCATCAGGAGGCGGTGTGTCCAGGAACTGCCCGTGGTCCGAGGGGCCCTAGTGTATGACCTCCTTCTTGCCATTTCTTGTGTGCTAGGGCTTTCAGTACCAGTCCTATAAGACTCTGTGAGATGTCTCTATAACTAGTGCTTGTTGATTGGCTTGCTGGCTTTTAATGTGTGATCTCTATTCTGTGCTAGATTTCAATAATTGAAGTAGCTCTACAGATGTTATTTATACCTGCAACAGCTACTGTGAAGTATGTGTTGTTTTCTAGAGATTGAGGCACTGTGACCAGCAAGGGAGTGTGGTCCCTTTGCTGTGAGCATGGGGCCAGGCTACAGTTCTACTGTCCTTTCTGTGTCTGTGCCAGGAGTGGACTCTCTTTCCATTTGCAGAGCCTCTTCTAAGCCAGCTCAGACCCCATCACTGCTGTCGCTTCTCCATTCTTTCTGGGTGCTCTCTCTCTTTGCTTATGTCTCTTTTGTGCTTTATACAGTGTCATCTGTAAGGGAAACCTTCCACTGGAAGGCGGGTTGGTATCTCACTTAAAAGGTAGTAAGTACAACATGTTGTACTCTCCTCTACTTCATAAACCCCATTATGCTTCTTAGCACTAGTGTGTTATTAATGTTTAAGACTTTGTATTCAAAAACTGGCTCAAATAAACAAGCAGATTTTTAAAATCTCCATGTCCAGTAGCGTATGAGCTGTCACGTCATATCAAGTGACTGTTGCTGGTCCTGTCCCCTAAGGTCACTTTGAGGGAGGGACAGCCGGCAGGTGGCATGCTGCCGCATGTTGACTTGGCTGGCTCCTGCTTTTGGTGCTGGCTCACCTGTGGCAGAGCTCAGTGGAAGATGCCCAAGGCTCTGGAAACAAAACCACTGCGGAGTGTGAGAGCTGGTGAGGCCCTTGAGTTTGGTTTACAGACTGCACTTGCCCTATTTCTCTTGCTCTGGGGTAAGAGAAACTGCGGTGGTCTCATTCTGTGTCTCCTTGTGCCTGCGTGGCTCTGTACTGGTTTGGCTCTGCATCAGGAAAGTGGTTACAGCCGTTCTAGATCTTTGTCTAAGGACAGGCAGTCCTAGGAAGCATGGCAAGTGCAGAGTGAAGGAACCCATGCATGATTTTTGTTCCCTTCCTAGAGGGTGTCTAGTTGAGACCAGGTGGGGTGGTCAGTGGGGTTGGGTGTTCTGGTTGGCTGGTAGAGAGGCAGTTTGTACCTGCCAGTTAAGCCTCAGGAGTGTCTGCAATGCAGCCTCTCTCCCTGGCTGTGCAGGTGAGAGCACAGGGTCGATGCCTTGCTCTCTCACTTTGGCATTCTGCTGCCAGGCCAGGTATGACCTCCTGAGTCTGGGAAGGTCATGGGTAGGAACTCTCATACTCTTACAGTGTGGCCAGTCACAGTTTGCTGTGAACCAGGGTGTTCAGTATTAGCCAAATGATGTGTGTGTGTTGGGGGAGTTATACTGAAAGAGTCTATATTTTTATTTCCCCCTAAGTGCTATGGAGAATGAAACAACGATAGTCATTATGAGTGGGGAAATCGGCGTGAGGTATGAGTTGTGGACAGGCTGGGCTGAAATGGACAAGCGTTGGTGTCTGGAAAACTATGCAGTCACCCACCTACTGAGCTCCCCTCTTCTATTTCCTGTGTGTGTGTGTGTGTTTGTGTGTTTGTGTATGTGTGTGTGCTAGCTATCTTACTGGCTAGGCAAATGCTCTGTCACTGAACTACATGCTCAGCCCCTCCCACCTTTTCTGATCTTGTGAAACACGTTTCTTTGATTATCTTTTTTTTTTTTTTTTTTGGTTGGTCATGGGGCCTGAACTCTGGGCCTGGGTGCTGTCCTCAGCTCTTTAGCTCAAGGCTGGCATTCTACCACTTGGAGCTACCATTTCTGGTTTTCTGGTGGTTTTATTGGACTTTGCTGCCAGGGCTGGCTTTGAACCACGATCCTCAGATCTTAGCCCCCTGAGTAGCTAGGATTACAGGCGTGAGCCACCAGCACCCAGCTCTTTGATTATCTTGTAGTCTTCATCTTTCTATTTTTGTTTGAAAACAAATCAAGAAAATCCAGGTCACAGGTGGAGGGGGAGCCCCTCCCTTTGCCTGGCAGGTGCGGAGTGTCCTGGGGACTTGCCAGGGAATAGCTTCCCATGTGTTAGTGAAACAAACTCCAAACCCTTCCCAGACCGTATTTAAACATGAAGTCTGGTACCTAGTGTGGTTAGTTTTTTCATGTTTTAAAAATTGTCTTAGATCAGTTATCTGGGGTGGGGTGGGGTCTCATCATTATATCTTCACAATTAAACATAGTATTCCAGTCCATTTTATCCCATTTCACACTTCCTGCACTCTTCCCTCTAAGAAACAGCATTGCTGGCATCCCCTTCTCATGGTTGAAAACAGTACTTTGACAGTGTTAGTCCTCTACCCTCCCTCCCCTGGCACTCCCCCACTCCTGCTAGTCTCCACCAGCCCTCAGAGTCTCTGCCTGCTCCCCACTCACAGTTGTCTTTTGTTGAGTTTCTTTATGCTGTGGTTATAGATACTTGTGATGTGTAATAGTTACCCACTCTCTTTCTCTTTCCATTCTTCCCTCTTCTTCTTCTGAGTAGTCTGTTAGTTTGATTCATGTTCTCTTTAGCCATCATTTTTATACTTAACTATATGTCCTTGAGTATATATGAATGCTATTTAGGTCTAATTTCCACATATAGCTGATTTTTTTTTTAGCTTGGCTTTTCTTATTCAGTAGGATGTCTTCTAGTTGTCTAGTTCTCTAACATGTAGCTGGGGTTTTTTTTTTTTTTTGAGCTTGTCTTGCTTGCTCAGTAAGGTGTCTTCTGGTTGTGTAGTTCTCTAGTTAGTCTAGTGTGGTAGTTCATGCCTGTAATTCAAGCTGTGTGGGAGACATATCTAAGTCTGGCCTCCCTAAAAAAAATAAAAGCGAAAAGGATTAAAGACATGGTTCAAGAGGCCTTGGGTTCAAACCTCAGTACTACACTCTCCTCCTACCCCCCCAAAGCCCCAAACAAATGAAACTTTATCCAGAATATGTATTCCTGCCTAAATTTACACTAGTTTGTAATTTTTTTTTCCTCAAAATTCGGAGACGGTAACTTCAGAAGCTACCCTGTGTCCAGTGGTGGGTCCTACTTCTCCTGGCTAGGCAAATGCGGAAATGGGATATTTGCTTTTATTCTGCCAAGAAGACTGATATGTCAGTCCACGGATGATACTCACCAGGGTTTGAGTGGGGAGCCTCACAGAGACACCTGCCCCAGCATTTGGAGGTGCTGATGAGTCTAGTATTTGGAGTTGGTCAGTGAACTGGGGTCTTCAAACTGGGTTCTGCTGAGTAGTGTGAGTACCCAGCTGGGAGGAAGGCACCTTGTTTCTCGGGCCTGCAAAAGAGCAGGAAGCCTTGGCAGAGTAGGGCCAGGGAAATGCACTTTTCTCCAGCCTGTGTGCTGAGGCAAGAAGATAGCATGAGGCTAGAACAGCGTAGCACAGGACCCACTGTTATGGCATTCTGGGAAAGGCCCGTGACTGGGGAGGGGATACCTTAATTTCCTGTGTTGGGAGAGGGTGTCCAGTTGGTGTAGAGCCTCACAGCCCCTTCTCCCCTGTGTGTTTATGTTGAAACTTTAACAGACCATTCGAGCAAATACCTGTGTGCCTTTTATAGCTCACTGGTACTCATGTTCTGCCCATGTTTTGTCTCTAACTCATTTCAATTTTATTTTGTTTTATTTTTTTTGTTGGTTGTGGGACTTGAATTCTGGGCCTGGGCTCTGGCCCTCAGCTCTTCAGCTGAAGGCGAGTGCTCTGCCACTTCAGTCACAGTGCCACTTCTAGTTTTCTGGTGGTTCATTGGAGGAAAGAGTCTCATGGACTTTCCTGACCAGGCTGGCTTTGAACCATGATCCTCAGATCTCAGCTTCTTGGGTAGCTAGGATTACAGGCATGAGCCATCAGCGCCAGCTCAATTTTATTTTTTGTCATGACTTTCCATTTACAAATGATTTTGTCTTTATCGTTCATGACTCTGTGTGTGTGTGTGTGTGTGTGTGTTTCAGACAGGATCTCTCTATGCAGCAGACAGGATATCTTTATGAGATACTTCTCAGTCTCTCAAGTGCTTGGATTATAGGTGTACACCTTTATACCTGGCTCTGTATTTTGAAATAAGTGAGCCTTTTTATTTATTTGTGGTGTTGGAGTTTGAATTCAGGGCTTGCTTACTCCAGCTGATTATCTATTGCTTGAGCCATGCTTGCTGCCCTACTTTTTGCTGGTTATTTTGGAGATGGAGATTCGTGGACTTTTCTGCCCCCATGGGCTCTGAATTAGGATCCTCTGGATCTAGCCTTCTGAGTAGCTAGGATTATAGCTGTTAGCCACTGGTATCTGGTTGTGATTTCTAAAAAAAATTTGATGCTTGTACAGGGGCTTGAACTCAGGGCCTTGTGCTCTCTCTCTCACTTGGCTTTTTTGCTCAAAGTTGTCATTCTGCCACTTGAGCCATAAGTTTTGCTTATGGCTAATAGAAGATAAAATCTCTTGGATTTATCTCCCCTGACTGACTTTGAACCACCCTCTTCAGATATCAGCCTTCTGCATACCTAGGATTACAAGTGAGAGCCTGGCTATAGTACCTGGCTATAGTGAATTTTTAGTAAGTGAATATTTAGGTGCAGATAACCTGTGCTACAAAGTAGAAAGAAATTTAGTTAAGATTTAGATGTGTAGGTCAAGTGTAGTGGGTCATGCATGTAACCCCATCTATGCGTGAGATGGAGTTTGGAAAGATCTTTCTGTTTGAGGTCAGTCTGGGCAACAAGGAAGAACATAGGCTCAGCCAGTGAGCCGAAGCTATGGCCTGTACCTGTGCTGCTGGTTGCGTGCTGTGGTCCCGGCTCTGTGTGTTGCCATAGGCAGGAAGATTCTACTCTAAAACTGGTTCTGGACAGAACTCAAAATACAACCTAAAGCAAAAAGAACTGGAGGCAAAGTGCCTGCCAAGCAAGTTACAAGGCCCTGAGTTCAAATCCTGCCACTGCCAAAAAGATTTGGACTGTGAAATTACCGAAGTACTAGCTTTCTGTGTATCCTGTTTATTTGGGCTCTGATGCATAACTCTGAGCCAGTTAGTGAAATGCAGGGTATGTTTGTTGCCAGGAAAACAAGGGAATGGAACAGGTGAGTTCCGTGTAGCTCCAGGTATAAGTCAGCTCAACTCTTGTATTTGTTCACTATTCTCTCTTAACCTAAAGTGAGTTGATTGACAATTCAGATTGTAGGACTCTATGAACTATGCTTATATGGGCTGTAGTGTACGATGTGCTTGTTTTGGATTTTGTTGTGATGGAGGTACTAAAAGGAAGGACCAGAGCAGGGAAGCTTTGGGGTGGGAATCTGCATGGTTAGAGCTTTGAGCTGTCTGAACTTCAACATTGTGTTCCATTATGGAGAGAAGAGCTGGGAACTTTCCTTCCCTTATCAGCACGGGGCTCTTGCTTGGGAACTAGCCTATGGAAGACGAGGCTCTGGAACAGGAGGGGCCACTTACTTCAGGACGTGAGCATTCCAGGAAGAGGTAGTGGAAGCCATGAGATCTGCTTACTTTAGCATTGCTTGGATGGCTGATGTTCTAACAGTGGTTTGGGTTTGTTTCATGGTGAATGGGACATTCCAGTTTGTATACAGCTTAGGGAGAAGCACTTTAATCTGCTCCCTTGCCCTGGGGAGAGTAGGTAGATTGGTAAATACTTGAAAGGGGCACTGGGCAGGGATGTGGGTACTGCGAGAGGTATACCTGGCATGGCTCAGGCTTAAGAGAGCAAAGAAACACTAGTGGCTGGGAAAATAAAATGCAGGGAGCATCTGATGGGGGTAGCTTTTGGCCAAGATTTGATGAAGGTCAAAAGACTTGTTCCTGCTGTTGGATTGACAGCTGGGCAGCTCAACTGGATCTGTTGACATGAACCAAGATGTTTTAGTCTGATCAAGTGTTGGGAGAAGGAATGAGAGGACTCTGAACTCCTGTGGCATTTTAGGTCCTGGCCTAGGGCTTGGAGCACAGGGACCTGGTGTTAGGGGGAAGAGCATGGGTAGGGTGGGGTGAGGGGGTGGGGGAGGGCTGTCTGTGAGACAGCTTAGTAGTGGTGGATTTTGAGGCAAAGTGAGTAGTTGAAGTCAAGTTATGGTGTGCAGAGAGCCACAGGGACTGCTTCCCAGGGCCACAAAGGACTGTTTCCCAGGGGCACAGGGGACTGCTTCCCAGGGGCACAGGGGACTGCTTCCCAAGGACACAGAGGACTGCTTCCCAGGCAAAGGGACTGCTTCCCAGGGGCACAGGAGACTGCTTCCCAAGGACACAGGGGACTGCTTTCCAGGGGCACAGGGGACTGCTTCCAAAGGACACAGAGGACTGCTCCCCAGGGTCACAGGGGACTGACTGCTTCCTACTGTCAGGAGCCAAGAGCTGTGGTACATGTAGAGGAAGAGGTCTAGAAGGCTCTTTGTTTCCTGGGAGGAGGCACTTGTTAAAAGCTGAGCAAACTGTTCTTCGTTTACCTTTCTTTCCCATGTCTTTAATCCGGGAAGGAAAGGGAAGAGGAAGAGTCCATTCCTTCCATGTGGTGACTTGAGCAGCATTGGGAGCAGGAACTCAGAGCTCAGAGCTCTAGTGCTAACTTGGGATTGCTTTGGGCATGGAAGGTAATGGTCAGTTTAGCTAGCACATGCCCAAGCATTTCTGAAGGCAAATTGTTGTTGTTGTTGATTTTCTTCTAAGAGAAATGGGACTCAGCACCAGAACTTAAACAATATGGAGTGGAATGAAATAACAGTATCTGGTTACAAGAGCACTGGAGCAGTTGCCAGTGCTCAGCTGTCCTCATATAGTCCTTGTGTTATGCTAGCAGGCTTGTGCAGTGAGTGATTCTTGCTGGAGAGATGTGTGCCATGTGTGTGGATGGGCATTAGAATCCAGGCTGAGGAGCCACAGCCATGGGGCATCTTATAGCACCGTGCACAAGCATTGGTGTCTGAGTTTCTGAAACACAGAAATACTCTCACTGAAAACATGAGTCATGTCTTTTTTCCCCTTACTCTTTGTTGCTTGCTTTTTGTGCATGGTTTTTTCTATGGCTTTACCTATAGACCCATTGAAAGGGCCGCCTGCTGTCTGTCCTCTCTCACAAGCTTTCCTTGGACTCCCCTGGTCCTCCATTCTGCTGGGAGTTGTTTTGCACAGCACTAAGTCATTTATGAAGTACTTATGTGTCCTCATCCCTTGTAATTGGTTGTCAAGAGGTCCTTGTCCAAGAGGATTTACCTGTGAAGCCCTCTTGTTTCTCAATATGGCTTCCTTAGTTTAGATCTGCTGGAAATGGAAAGAACTTAGTGCTCTTGCCCTCTCCCCCCTCCCCCCGCCCCCAGCCAGTATCCTGTCTATACTAATCGTATGACTTTGCAGTTTTAGGTAATACACTAGAAACAACCTGTTCTTTCTCCCCCCTCACCTCCACACATCTGGTACAGTACTGGAGATTAAACCCATGACCTTGTGTGGCTAGGTCAGTGCTCTACCATTGAGAAACGTTTCCAGTCTCCTTTTTCCTCTATGTTTTGAAACATGGTCTCATTATGTGGCCCTGTGTGGCCTTGAACTCATGATACTAATTGGTGTGCATCCCATCTGTCTGGAAACTTGTATTTCTTTTTTTTGGGGGGGGGTCAGTACTGGATCTTGAACTCAGGGCCTCTCTCATTTGCTTGCCTTTTTCACTCAAGGCCAATGGTTTGTCTACCACTTCAGCCACTCTTCTACCTTTTTTTTTTCTTTTTTGCTAATTGGAGATATGAATCTTAAGGACTTTTCTGGCTTGCCTTGAACCTCAGTCTTTGGATCTCAGGGAAACTTGGGTTTCTTGACTTAGCTTCCCTCCTGTGATTTGCTTGAGGTTCTGAGGAAGATTACTGCAGGGCAGGGGTGGATCCATGCTCCTGGCTTGGCCCTGGCTAGTGGACAAACTTCAGTTACCCCCTTGGATGTACAGTTGGGGACAAGGTGATTGTTGAAAACATTTCTTTCCTTTCTGGCCCTTTGACTAAGGTGCTTAGGCTCTCCCCCTCCTGTGCTGCGCATGGAATCTAGAGTCTTGTGCTTGCTTGGCAAGCATTTTACCAGTGAGCACACAGCCACTCACCCTTGAGCACAGGTTTTTCTTGGGGATTTTTCTTGGGGATGATTTTGTCTGTACCAACTGGTGTTTGTGGGTTGCTGGCTTCCTTAGCATACAAGTCAGGGCTTTTTAAAGCAGGAGGAAGACCGGAGCATCCACTCCTACTCTTCCGCTGTGTTCTTAGCTTGCGCTCACAGCCAGTTTCCGTCTCCTCTCCAGTATGCCAAGCCTTGGGCTCGTTTGCATGTGGTGTCCAGAGCTTTTGGCTGCACTTAGCTGGAAGACTGGAGATGCATCTTCTCCACCTCTCTGGAAGCCAGATGGCATCTGTTATTTCCTGCCGTCAGGGAGGTGAGTGAGGGGCAGTGGGGCTGCATGTTCCACTGCAGTGCTGTGGCCAGCAGCAGGTAGGAGAACCCACGGGGATGGCTTTATAAAGCTCTTTCGAAGTAGAGCTGAGGGGCAGGGTGCCTCTGCGTGTCTCCTACTCGGCATTCTTGTCTGTGCAGGCAGGTGGTAGAGCTCTTGGGAGATCTTACTTTGGTATTGAATGGCTGTTCCTCCCAAATTCCTTCAAGGCCTTTCTGTGACCAGGGATACCTCAGGTTCATCTCCCGTGAGGATCCCATGTAGGCACCTGGTTTTCATGAGAGTGGGGTCTGGGCCCTCGGCTTCCCATCCCAGAGGAAGGGCTGTGGGTGCAATTGTCTGTCTTTCCTGGTGTTTGATGAGAGGGTCCATCTGTTTCCTGTCTTCCTGTTTTCTGAAACCTTGTGCAGACTGCTCATCGCCTCCCCTTCTTCCTCCTTGGCACTCTGGAGGCTTTAAGCCTTTCATTTTTCTTTCAGTGATACTCAGGGATGAATGGGAAGTAAATGAGTGCTTGCAAGCTATCATCTTGAAATGCTTCTCCAAGGATGGGTGTTGTAACTGCTTGTTCTGAGTTTTAGCGTTACTGTACTGTTCTCATTGCTTCTATAGCTCTGTTTTCACTTCAGTTACTGATAGCCCAAGTAAGATTTCCACCTCTGTCTAGGTCCTGCTATCCCGTGTTCAGGTTCCAGAGCAGATGGGCAGTGCTTTGCAGGGGGTGTGCATTCTTCCAGTGAAGGCACAGTCCTGGGACAGGTGTCCTCATGACCTCTGTGGGGTACACTGTCCCCCTGCGGTGACAGCATGGTGTCATAGGCAAAGCCAGACTGATCTGGATCAGTCTTGGTCTGCTCTTGTCAACTTGGTTACCTTCTTTTAGAGGCTTGTGTTCCCTGTCTGTGAGATGAAATGGACATGCAGTCTGAATTGCAGTGAGAGGGCAAGGCTGTGCCCTGCCCGTGGTGGCAGAGTGGCCCTCAGCAGGGCTTTATCTCCCTCGCTTCCTGCTTGGGCATTGTCACTTCCCTCCCTCTCTCTGGGCTGGGGAAGGGCAGGTTGCCAGCACTGGTCAGACAAGATATTGTGTTGCTTTTCCCATTTCTGCGCTCCTGAGGGCTCTACCTTCTGCCAAAAAAGTCCTTCCAGGAAATAACCAAAATATTTGGTTATTCATCGCATTTGGGTGTTGGTACAGTGGAGTCCACAAATCTGAATGAGATATGATATTTATTTTAAACTGAAATAAGTTGTTTGGGGTATTTAGGATGAAAATTGTAGAATTGATTGGATCCATTATCAAACTTCTAATTTTATCCTTTGCGAGTTGGAGTAGGTAGAATTAAGAATAAAATCTACAGAAGCCAATAAGATGAAAATTCAGCATTGGATTTTGGCTTTTTACATACTCCCAAAATATAGACCATTTGCATGAAACTTAAATAGCACCTCATTTAAGATTCAGTTTTAGTCATTCTTGTTCTAAAATCACAAATTCTACTTGACAATGTGATAGGACAAGATTGTATTTTTAAACTTTGCAAGCCACACTCCGGTATTCTGTCAGAAGTAACTTTGGTTTTGGAGTGGGGGGGGCGGTAAAAATAGCTTTCTCATAAACTTGGGGAGCTGAGCTAATGTTAAAGCAGGTTGAAGAATCTTGTGAGGTGTTCCACTGTGTTGAGGTTGTGGGGAGGAAGGGAGAACTTTCCCTCTCGCCCTCCTCATGTGTGCTTGCTGGGTGTATGCCCCCAGCACATCACTCATTTTGAGGTGGGCCATGTCCCTTGTGCTAGTGGTGGTGCCTGAGTCATGTGGCCAGGTTGCTGTAACTTGGTTGAGAGCATTGGGCAGCAGGGTGTATATGTGCGCGTGTGTGCGCGCATGCATGCGCATGGGTGCATGTGTACACTTGTGATAAGATTCAGATCATGCCATGTGCTAGATCCTGTGTATGTGAATAAGTTTAGTGCTAGTGTGAGCTCTGGGGTAGGTGTTGCAGCAGGCTTGCCACCCAACATGAACATGCTTGTCAGCTCCTTGCACAAATGTCCTTGTCCTGGCTACTGGCTTCAGCTTCGCCTTTTTCCTGTTGGTCCTCTCCTGCTTTGACACTTGTCCCTTCTGTAGGTAGAGCTGTGAGTATGGGCTGTATGGTGATTCTAAATGAATAGAATGTGGTGTATGTGACTTCTGATCCTGGTTATGCTGTTCCTGAAATTTTAAACACTAGCTTTCCTCTTGGCTTGCACTCAGTGTTACCCAAACACTAATGACACAAGGGATGAAGGCTTCCTGCCAACAGGGGAGTGATGGTCCTGTGATACCTGCAAGGTGCTGGATGCCCACAGCTCCACCTATACTTGGTTGGCCTCTTGAGAGACCCGGAGCCACAGTCACGGAGCCAAGCTGCTCCTGAGTACCAGTGCATAGAGACAACAAGACACGGATTGTTTGTTGTTGAAGCTACGGAGGTTTAGAAATGGGTGACTAACTTGGGTGTCCAGAGGCTCTCAGCATGTGGCAGGTCCGTCACCTGCTTCCTCTTCCCCTTTCTGCTGCTCAGAATGCCCAACAACCAAGAGCAAGTGAAGGAATGAACTCCTTCAAGTCCAGTGTGCACATGTCTCTTCTTGGAGTTTTCTGTGAAACAGTAACTATCAGTACTTTTGTAATTACTGCACTTTTGACTGGAGAAGGAAGGCTAAATCTCATTTGCTGGGGTGTGACAAGTACTTGCTGAAAAGTCTGTTATTTTGAATGACAGATTCTGTATCTGTCTTAGCCAGCTAAGAGGTGTTAACTTCTACTGTCTCATGTTAATATGGTCTTGCCTGGCACCAGTGGCTCATGCCTGTAATCCTAGCTACTCAGGAAGCTGAGATCTGATGATGATCATGGTTTGAAGCCAGCCTGGGCAGAAAAGTCCCCATGAGACTCTTATCTCCAATTAACTACCAGAAACCTGAAGTGGAGCTGTGGCTCAAAGTGGTAGGTGGTTGGCCTTGAGCAGAAGAGCTCAAGGACAGCCCATACCCTGAGTTCAAGCCCCACAACTGACAAGACAAAACATACACACACAGAGATCTTATTCTGAATGATTGAATGTGTTTTGTTGTGTTTTGTTTTTGAGATGAATTCTCTAGTCTTCAGCAGTCATAAAGATGATTACTTTGCTGGAAGGCACCACATTTCTGTGCCCTATGACATTAGAAGCTTTTTTTTTTTTTTTTTAATACCAGTTCTATGTAGCTGCATGTAGACAGTGCTGCTCCAAGCCTCTTTGTTCTAGAATCTGGGCTATTGGGGCAACTCCATTTTGGTCTTTGACTTTCTTGTTTAAAGGAATAGGACAGGGAGTCTGGTTGAAACGCTTCCTGAGAACTGTGTGGATCAGGTCCTTGGAGCTCACATGTCATTGGCCACAGTGAGTCAGGTGGCTGCAGACTATTGCTCAGGGAATGTCACATCTAGTGAAGGTGTGCAGTGGGAAGTGGGAAGATAGCATGCGGAGTGTGAGAGGTCCAGGTGGGATCTGCATGGTGAAAGCATCTCTATTTATAACTGTTTCTTTTAAGACACAGCCATTCCCTGTCTGGAGAGAGGGTTTTGCATCTGGGAACTTAGCTCCTTATGCTTACTTGAACACCTGAGGACTGTCAGGAGCATACCGGACCAGTCCCGTCCCATCTTCCTGCTATGTCAGATGTTCCTTCAGGACCTAAGCTTGATGTTTTTACAAATAACCAAATGAAATAAAATACTTCAGAGAAATGGCAAGGTGAAAGCTAGAGGTCAAGTCTGGATGAGGTAACGAAGTCTCTGAGGCTTGATTATAGGGTCTAGGAAGCCTGTGTGGTGGGTGCTGCAAGACCAGAAGGCTGGGTGGCAGGGAGAAGGAACACAGCCATTCGTTTGGTCAAGGAGGAGGTGTCTTCAAGGATTTTCATCTCTAGAGTCACCAAGGAGATCCGTATGCACGGCTCATAGAGACAGGGACTGCTCCTGAGGCCACCTAAGAAAGGCTGTGGGTCGGTAGAACCTGCCTCCTTCCCCTTTTGCTCTCTGTTCTTCCACGAGTGGAATCTGTGGCTCTTTGGGACATACCATTAGGGCAGCTGAGTGGAGGCCTGAGGACTAAGTCCAGTGCATTTTATCTGTCTTGTATACTGAATGACCCCAGGGAACAATTGGCAGGTTTTAACCTGGTGGTAATTCTCTGGTTCACACTAATGGATTTCTTAAGAAAAGAGGCATTTCTGTGAAAGTTCTAAGGAGACTGACCTTAATCCCTTAGTGGGAACTTTTTCTGTGCTGAGATTTTTCCTGCTTTTTGCTTTTTGTTGCCTACATTTCTGTTTTCAGGAATTAGTCTGTAATGTTCCTTGGAGAAGCACTGTAGTCAGGATGTCATTGGCTTAGGATGTGCCCTCAGGCATTTCTCTTTTCTCCTCTCATTGTGCACCTTCCTGTGAGGAAGGGGCTGTGTGTGTCCACCAAGTTCTGACATCATGCCTGCAGTGATTGGTGGGCAGCTTGTGCCAGTCCAGCCCTTCCTGGTATCCCAGTGACACAGCTATCTAGCGCTGGAATAACAGGAAGTCTCCATTCTCACATCCTGTCGTCTGGGCTTTGTGACTGCAGCCTCACCACCATGAAGGTTAGTGGATATTTATACATGTGTTTCTTATAGAAGTTTCCAGGAGTTTCTACAAGGAGATTATCAGAGCTGAAGAATATAAGACAGTCAGTTTACATTTAAGGGAAATTTCTTGATTTTACACATGAGGCTGAGGCCTATTAAGATTCATATGTGTAGTTCTTTAAAAAGATTCATTTGGGTTGGCCCAGATGGAGCTGACTTTTTTCATAAATCACAGGCATCACACACATTAAACTGAATCATAAGGTAGTTTTCAGTACTGAGTTCTAAGGAATGTTTTGTAGTTGGACTGTTGCTTCATGAGATCCGGCCAGGTGTGAAATGCCCAGATACAGTCACATCTTTGTTTTTTACATTTGATAGTTCTATTTGATTCTTTTTCCTGAGCTTTACTCAGCATGCCATGTTTTTGGCCCTTTCTGGGCTGTCTGGTGAATGGGACCTCTTTCCTGAGATAGTTTTCCTGCTCGCTGTGTAGTCTTGTTAACATAGATGTGCCTCATGATTCTGTACTCATTTCAAAAATTGTACACAGAAGAACAGTGATGAGGTGGGTTTTGAGAAGGCTACAATGAGTAGTGGGCTTGGAACTGTTATTTCCCAGGTCTCCGTGACCATCTTTCCCCGTGGCAGATGGCCTGTGGGTGGCATGGAAGCCGTTGGGCAGGTGTTGGCCAGGCACCAGGGCTGTGTGTGGCCCCTGTAGGGTTTACCCTCCATGGCATGCAGGCCTGGACAGCGGCTGTGGACTTACTCTGTGACAGATGCTCTGGGGTGAGCTTGTTAAAGAGTCAGTGAGGCTCTCCAGGCAGAAGGTTCCTGCAGGAAGAGAGATGAGTAAGACTCAGCTAGGAAGAGGGGGCAGGGGGAGGCAGGAAGAGGAGGAGAAGGGGCCTGGAGAAGGAACCAGGAAGGAGGCACCAGCCTAGAAGGAGGGTGAGGTGCCAAGCTGGCTGGGCACTGAGGGTCAGGTGTGTTCCTTTGTGCCTCATGGAGAGAGAAAGTATGATAATGCCATGTACATTTGAATATCAAGTTATGTTTTTCTGATATTTGCACCTCTGAGATGTTTTTCATAATTTTTCTGAGATAGCATTGTGGATGATTTGTTGATTAAAATTATTTAGCAATTAAAAGTCATATATCGGGGGCTGGAAAGGTGGCTCAGTGGTAGAGTGCTTGCCTTGCATACATGAGGCCTGGGGTTCAATTTCTTAGCACCACATAAACAGAAAAAGCTGGAAGTGGTGCTGTGGCTCAAGTGGTAGAGTGCTAGCCTTGAGCTGAAGAGTTGAGGGACAGTGCCCAGGTCCAGAGTTCAGGCCCCAGAGTTCAGGCTCCACAACCGGCAAAAAAAAAAAAAAAGTGACATACCAACTTTACATAGCATTTGTCTGAGCACACTATTATGTGTATGTGCACTCACGTATGCACACAAACACTCTTAACTCTGATACCCTGCAAACTCCACTTGTTCATGTCTAACAGGTCAGTACCTTATTGCTCTTGTGTCTTGTGGCTGATGCAGCCATAGAACATAAATGCTCAGGTGTGCGGATCCCAGCTGTCTACCCACACGCTCCCACAGCTCCAACTAGTGTTGTGAGGTACCTATCCTGCCCCATGCTGACACTTCAGGGCCCACAGTCCTACTTCTCTAGAGCCCTGCCCTGGGGACCATCTGTCTTTCCCTGGCCTCATCTTATCTCCTAAATAGAATATCTGTACCATGTCTTAACCCTGTAGCCTTTTCATAATTTGAAGAGACAGAGCCACAGGCTTCTGCTGAGCCTTTTTTAGCCCTTGCATCCAGGTGGCCCCTGCCCTGTGGGGGAGGGAGCAGGCTGGGGCTGGTGGGCAGGCAGCTGGTGGTCATTCATAAATGTAGGCTGGTAGAGACTGGGTCATTCATGAGTGTAGGTGTCGCAGACTAGGCTGTCTTGCAGAGAATTGGGCTCCTTGGGATGCTCCTGTACCCCCTCATGTTGCAGGAGAGCTCTGCTTGTCCTTTGTCCTCAGTTCTAATTGTGCTTGTTTAATTTTTTCTTTCAGACATTTGATGCAAATGATTTATATCAGGGGCAGAATTTTAACAAGGTCCTCACTTCCTTAGTGACTCTAAATAAAGTAACAGCAGGTAAGACTTTTTCTTTTTTTTAATGAACTTGAGGGGGTGGGCTCCCATCATGAAGTAAACGTGACTGCTCATCGCTGCTTAAAGTTTTGAGTTACTTAGTACTTGTCAGCAGAAGGATCCAGTTGGCAGGTGGGGAGCTGGGGAGGGCTCCAGCCTGCACGTGGGTCTGTGCCATCATTGCTCAGGTTTGAGGGAGGCCCTGCGACTTGAGGTGAATGAGGGAATAGAAACCAGGACTGATGACTGTTAGACACAAACTACCTTTGTTTTATCCCTTGCATATGCAAAAGTATTTTTCCTGTGTTTTCCCCACTATCCTGTTTTCGTTTTTTTTTTTTTTTAATATCTTTTGGGCCAGAGTTTCTTTATGTAACCTGGCTGGTAAACTCATGAGCCTCCTATCTGCACCTTCTGAGTGCTAGGATTACAGATACGTGCCAGCATATCCAGCGTCTCACAGATTGTTGGTGTCATCCAGGATGCACTGGATCTCATGTATGCAGTGTTTTTATTTCCAGATTTTAAATAATATTAGTGACCCCTTTGCTACAGAATTGTTTGCTTTTCTCTTTGTTGGCTTCCTGCTGATAGTTTTTAAGTCAGTATTATGGAAGTGACTGTATCTTCCTAGATCCCAACTCTTAAGTGATTGCTTTAGCAACAGGACAGTTGCGTGGCTGTCCTCTGCTTTCATGCTTATGGCCAGTTTAGTCTGCATAATGAGATCCTATCTCCTAGAAGCTAGTAAATGAAGTGAAAGGTGCTGGAGGCAGTGGCTGGTTATAGCAGGGATTTCCCTGACAGGCAGGAATAGTGGGACTGCAGGCTTCAGCGGGCAGCTCTGCAAGAAATGCCCTCACTTGTTAAATCTGTACTTGGGGTAGCCCATGGTTTTTGTCTTCCTAAGTAGAAAATGCTCTGTGGAGAGCGCCCCCTGTATGTAGTGCCAAGTCCATCTGAGAGGCAGCTGCTGCTGTGGCCAGGATGATTCCGAGCAGGGTCCCATGCCCAGCTGGCTGTGAGCTGGCAGCAGTGTCTGGTAGGACCGGAAGGAAGAGGCTTGCCAGGCTCTTGTGCTGTGCTGCCCAGCCCTGAGCCAGGTAGACATTGGTAACATGGCTCAGGGCACCAAGAGCAGTGGCAGCACTGTGGATTTCTCTTATGTCTTCAGACTCTTAATTCAGAATTTGGAAAGACACTGTGTAAGCTGATCCGAGCAACTCCAAGAAAAGTGGGCCCTGGACCCATCAGTGTATTTTTGTGAAGGCTCCTATATCAGCATAGCCGTGTGTGTGTGTGTGTGTGTGTGTGTGTGTGTGTGTGTGTGTGTGTGTGTGTGTGTGTGTGTGTACTGTAGCTTAAAGTCAGGGACTCGCATTCTCACTCAGCTTGCTTAACATAGACATCTTGAACATTTTTATGCCCTCACTCTTCTATTTTTAAAAATCAAATCACCTTTAAGAAATGGACTGTGAAGCCAGGCGCTGGTGGCTCACGCCTGTAATCCTAGCTACTCAGGAGGCTGAGATCTGAGGATCGCGGTTCAAAGCCAGCCCGGGCAGGAGAGACCGTGA
>NW_012267280.1:7317508-7329787 GCF_000151885.1 Dipodomys ordii | reverse complement strand
AAAAAAAAAAAAAAAAAAAAAAAAGAAATGGACTGTGAGCATTTACCCAATGTTGGACTTTTCTTGATGGGAATGCAGAGAATGGAGCTATGCCCCTTCATATCTGCTTTCTGTGGAGAGTGGAGAAGTGCAGCTTCCTCTGGAGATGGTACTCAGTAGCATCTCCAGATGGCAAATATACAAGGATTTTCTGTTGCTTTATTTATTTATTTTTGTCAGTTGTGGGGCTTGAACTCTGGGCCTGGGCACTGTCCCTCAGCTCTTCAGCTCAAGGCGAGTGCTCCTCCCTGGGCTGGCTTTGAACCATGATCCTCAGATGCAGCCTGCTGAGTAGCTAGGATTACAGTCGTGAGCCACCGGCACCCAGCCAGCTTCTTTTGCTTTAAAGAAGTCTTTTCCTTTTGTTGCAAAGTGATTCTCATTGCTTATCGCATGTTGTCTTGGAGAAGCGGGCATGTGTGGAGAGAGGGTTTTCTGCACTGCAAGGTAATTGAATTTGAGAGGCTTGCTTTTTCAAAGGGGAAGGGGAAGAACGAAAAAGTTCACAAACTGAAAAAAATTATACTAGAGAAGAGCTGATAAGTGGTCATCTCCAGACAGTTGTCTGGAGAGGTAATTGGGGAATGAATGCAAGTTATTTATGGGACAAAGAATCTGCTCTTTGTATACTGCGTAAATGGCCTGCTTTGTGTGGTCTTCGGTGTGTCCCTTCAGACTGGCCCAGTTTTAGCGTCAGTGTGGGGAGCATCTGTGGTGTTGGGCATTGTCAGTGCTTTTTCCTTCTGTGTGCATGACCTTTTCAGACATTGGACTGGGAAGTGATTCCGTGTGTGCTCGGCCCTCTTCACATCGGATAAAGTCTTTTGATTCCTTGGGATCCCAGCCTTCACACAGTCGGACTTCAAAATTGTTCCAGGGCCAGTACCGGAGTTTGGTAAGTGCAAGAGGTTTTGTTACTCAAGTGTCAAATGTATTTGGGGTTATGAGATGTGTCTGGAGGGTCTTGGTACTTTATCTACAGAGTGCTAAACAGCAGGAGGATGGCTGCAGGATGGCTGGGAGTTTGTTTGCCACCAGAACCTCCACGTACTGTGCCAAATGAGGGCTGTGTATTGGGATTGTATTTAAGACTCCTAGCTTCTGCACTTTGACATTCTTTCTCTGTAGTATTTTCTTCCCCCTGTTGTTCCTCAGTGTGTGGAAGTATGAGGTGTGTGTGTGGGGGGGGTGGGGTGGGGGGCTAAGGGTGGGGTGGGGTGGAGAGCATTTAGTGTACCTAGAAGAGAGAAAGGGGTAGAACTGATGGTTCATAGGCAGCCTTTTCTCTTGCTACAGCATCTTCTGGTGTCTTACTGAGTTTCTAGGAAGTTCACAAATATAACATTGAGGTTAGTGTTGAGGTTAGGGAAATACTAAGTGCAGGCCCTGATGTGGTGTTGGGGGGCTGTGCCACTGCTTCCCTGCCTAGCTGTGCTTCCTCTTTTGAGTTAGAACATTGGCAGGAAACATTTTTCCTCATGTTTCTCCTTGGAAACATAGTGTATTCTTGTGCTGAAAGTAATGAAAGTCTATTTTTTCCAGAGATTTAAGAGGACTGTGGCTTTCCTTCTGCTCTGAATCAGGAAGGAAATTGATAGTTTGCTAACAGTGAGCCTCAAGAAGTAAAGGTTAATTCTGATAGAGTTGTATTTTACAGAGCATGTTAAATAACACTGGAAAGATGTGGAAGGAACACGAGGTTTTTGTGTATCTAAGTGTGTTCAGTGATGCTAATGGGGGCCATGTTCCCTCTTAGAGAAGCCCATTAGCTCTGATGCAGGAGTGCGCAGTGGCACTGTGTCAGCCACATCCTTACACAGCCCTGCAGCTGCCAGCGCTGGGTAGGGTCTGCCCTGTCTATAGGACTTGATTCTGGAGAAACTGAACATTAAGGACAAATTACAGAGAAACACTCACACTACTTCAAACATATTTCAGTGTATTCACTTTATAAAATATGAGGGAGTTGTAAGAAATGAAATGAGCACACTTTGCGTGAAGAAATACCTGCAGCCTGCCTGCCTGCCTGCCTGCCTGCCTGCCTGCCTGCCTGCCTGCCTGCCTCCCTCTTCCTTCCTTCCCTCCCTCCCTCCCTCCCTTCCTTCCTTTCTTCCTTCCTCCCTTCCTTTCTTTCCCAGTCATGGGACTTGAACGCAGGGCTTGGTCACTGTCCCTGAGATTCTTTTGCTCAAGACTAGCCTTTACCACTTGAGCCACAGTGCCACCACTCCTAGTCTTTTTCTGTTTATGTGGTACTGAGGAATCGAACCCAGGGCTTCATGTATGCTAGGCAAGCACTCTACCACTAAGCCACATTCTCAGTCCAAGTCTATTTTATCTGGGAAATTTTCATTTTTTTTCTTAGTGAGTAAATGAATGGATTACAAATGTATAATTTTAAGAGAAATAATCTTAAATATCAGGTTGGTCATGAAGCTTACTGAGGCCATAATTAGCATAGGACTAATTTTCACTAGCTAGGAGAATGATCAGCCTCAGCATTCTTGCCTGTGTGTTTCCTTGTGGCTGGTCAGTTTCCGTCTCCTCGGGCCATGGGCCACTGCCAAGGTGACTTTTCTTTCATGGGACATTACAAGGCCCTCTT
The DNA here is from genome assembly GCF_000151885.1 of Dipodomys ordii. Classification (NCBI taxonomy): domain Eukaryota; kingdom Metazoa; phylum Chordata; class Mammalia; order Rodentia; family Heteromyidae; genus Dipodomys; species Dipodomys ordii. The sequence goes on along the minus strand of NW_012267280.1, from coordinate 7,327,143 downwards.
ACATGCTGGGGTTATTTTTTGTCCTTGGGTTTTTCTGAACATGATTTATTAATAGCATTGTAAGATGATTTTCTTGAGTCCAAAGTAAGATTATAGTGGAACGGGACTGGTAAATGTTTGCACACAATTAAATGATAGGTATATGGAGGGCCACCTGTTACTCTCTACTTTCTCCTGTGCTTGTAGTTTTTATCAGAAAAACAAGCTAAGCAACTTGTGACTCTTGAACATCTGCGTTTGGATCTTTTTAAAATAAAGTTCAGCTTTTATTTAAAAAATAGTTTTTATTGATGCCATCCCTGGGGCTTAAACTTAGGGCCTGGGCACTGTCCTTGAGCATTTATTTATTTATTTATATTTTGCTCAAGGTTAGCACTGTACCACATTAGCTGAAGTTCCACTTCTGGCTTTTTGGTAGATAATTGGAGATAAGAAGTCTCACAAACTTTTCTGCCTAGGCTGGATTTGAACCACTATTCTCAGGTCTCAGCCTCTGAGTAGCTAGGATTACAGGTGGGAACTACTGGCACCTGATCACATACTTTTTTTTTTTTTTTTTGGTGCCAGTTCTGGGGCTTAAACTTAGGCTTGGATGCTGTCCCTAAGCTTCTTTTGCTCAGAAAAACACTCTACCACTTGAGCCACAGCTCTTCTTCCAGCTTTCTGGTAGTTTATTGGAGATAAGAGTCTCATGGATGGGCTGGGAAGGTGGCTCAGTGGTAGAGCACTTGCCTTGCATGCTCAAGGCCCTGAGTTCGATTCCTCAGCACCACATAAGCAAAAAGAAAAAAGCCGGAAGTGGCACTGTGGCTCAAGTGGTAGAGCGCTAGCTTTGAGCTGAAGAGCTGAGGGACAGTGCCCAGGCCCAGAGTTCATGCCCCATGACCGGACCCCCCCCCCCCAAAAAAAAAAGAGTCTCATGGACTTTCTTTTACCAGGCTGGCTTTGAACTGTGATCCTTAGATCTCAGCCTCCTGAGTAGCTTGGATTTCAAGTGTGAGCCACTGGCCTCTGGCCTACATGTTATTTTTTTCTTTTAATCAGTTACAACTCCTTAGTTTACAGAGTACTCATCGGGCCATCCCTTACTTACTGGTTATTCTCAGTCTTGCTTTTTAGTCTGTGACATCATCATCATCTCTGCTGAAGACAGATTTCCTCCCTTGGCACAGAAAGACTTGAACAGTTGTGTTTCATTTGCACGGAAGGGGAAGTTCCAACTTGTCTTTTAGATATTTCTGTACCATTCCCTGTCCTCTCTGTTATGTGGTGATTTCATACTATCGCCTTTCAAATGCATTCAGCTGAATTGAGCTTTTCTTTTACCCTGCTTTGTGATGTATCTCTCAGCTTAGTAGAAGAAATGGGCAATTAAATTGAGTGTGGTGGACCCAGGCGGTAGGCCATAATTTTTTCTTAAGTAGGTTTGATTTCATCCTTTATTCTTTTTTGTTTTTTTTGGGTCAGTTGTGACACTTGAACTCTGGGCCTGGGAGCTGTCCCTCAGCTCTTCAGCCCCAACCCCTATTAGCAGAACTTTTTTTTGTTGTTGCTGGTCATGAACTGTGGATCTGGGCACTGTCCCTGAACTCTTTAGCTAAAGGCCGATGCTCCAGCACTTAAGCCACAGCACCACTTCCAGTTTTCTGGTGGTTAATTGGAGATAAGAGTCTCATGGACTTTATTGCCCGGGCTGGCTTTGAACTGCCATCCTCAGATCTCAGCCTCCTGAGTAGCTAGGATTACAGGCAAGTCACCAGCGCCTGGCTGTCATCCTTTCTTCTTAACATTACCGGTGTTCTGTAGTTTCCAGTGTCACTGTCATGCCCTAACCTTCCACTCTCTGCTGGTTAATAAATTCAACCTTGAGTTTTCAGTGTGACTAGCAGAGCCTTGAGGCAGTGTCTGTTAGTTTCCTTTCATTTCTGGGAGAAGCAACGTGATATACCTTCCTTTGCTCGCCTGCTTGCCAGTCAGTCCTGGGTCTTGAACTCAGGGCCTCTCTCTCACTTGGCTTGCTTACAGCTTGTGCTCTGTTAGTCTCTTGAGTCATGTTTGCAGCTTACTTTTGCTGGTTACTTGTAGATGAAGTCTCATGGATTTTTCTGCCCAGGCTGGCTTGGAAATGTGGTTCTTTAGCACTTAGCTTCCTGAGTAACAAAAATTATAGTGTGAGCCACCAGCTCCTTGTAGTCTCTCCTATGACATTTTCTTCCCCGTGGTCCTGTAGGTCTCCAGAACCTGGGCCCCACATTTCCCTGGGTGCTCCCCTCTTGCTGTCTGATAATTTCGCTTTGGTATCAGTCTGTATTCACAAACTGCTTCCAAGTCCTGTAAGAAGTTATACCAAAATTTACTACACACATCTCCTTCAGTCTTTTCAACTTGCAGTACAGTACACAGGGACAGTATTGAGTCTCAGACTGTTTTAAGCACAGCTGAGAGGGGCACATGTCTCCTTCCTGTATCTGCTTCTCTTGGTCTTGGAGTTGTACCTCCTTTTTTGGTTGGTTGTCCTTTCTTTTGTAGGTCATGGGTTTATTGTTTGGCATTATTGGGTATCCTGTGTACAAGAAGTGTTTTCCCTGAACCCTAGGTGCCTTGGAGAGGGTATCAGCGCTGTTGGGTCCTGTTCCAGTCTTCCTGTCCCCTGACTGGCTGGTTGCAGGGCCCAGGGCACAGTTATGTGGGCACCTGGGGGTTGCCTACTGCAGCCGTATCTCTTGCCTGACTGGTGAGAGCTGAGATCTGTTGCTCTCTGGCTGCAGAAAGGCACCCTGCCCAGTCCTCTGGCCCGGGGTGGGCTGAGCTTACACCTGCAAGGGGAAGGCACAGAGATGAGACCATGGTCTTCACCGGGGCTGAGGAGGTCGGGGTTGGTACAGGGGGGCTGGGATCAGCTGGTTGCCCTGGTCCTGCTCCTGGGGCAGCCACAAGAAGCCTGTCCAGGAATTTTATATAGGCATCTGCCTCTTCAGTGGGCTTATACCACTGGCCTGTCCAGAGCCAGGTCCAGGCTCTGGAAGACCTCAAACTATGCACTCTCTGAAAAGAAAAAAAATAGCATTAACTGTGTGGGATACTGTTTTTCCTGTGCATGTGGCAAAGAGGTGTATGTTTGGCAGTCTTCAGGGCCAGTACAAGTTTGGCAAAGAAAGAATTCTTATATAGTGTTGGTGGGCATGTTACTTGGTGTTAACTTTATAGAACATTTTGGAGGGCTGAGGAGAAATATATTAATATTTAGACAGTTTAGAAGTATACATAAAATTTAAGAAGTGTTCTTTGGCTCAGACCAGAGTTTAGTATTTAGGCTTATTTATAGATGCCTTCAAAGATGGATATATTTTTATTATACCCTAGAAAAACACTGTATTGCCATATTAGAAAATACTAGGTAGAATAACCTAACATTCATAATGGAAGCCTCGCTTAAGAATGGCACAATTGCAGTGTGGTATGCGGCTAATTAGCTAATCAGTTGGCTGGGAAATGAGCGCAGCGCGCAACTTTATGTGTGTAAGAGAGGTATTCAGACTCTGTGTGTGTGTGTGTGTGTGTGTGTGTGTGTGTATGTGTGCAGTGCACTACTGGCAGAGTGTGTGTGTGTATGTGTATGTATGTGCGCAGTGCACTACTGGCAGAACAGGCCTTTCCAGTGTGGAAAGGGTCTCCCTGGGACGTGGGGCCTGGTGATGAGTAAGGGCACTGGGAAATGGGGATTTTCCTGCTGTTGGAATGCTTTAGTTATTCACAATAAGTTTTAACTAGATTTATAATAGTAATATGATCTAATTCTTTTTTTTTTAATAATGAAGTAGACATTTTTCTCCCATCTTTCCCCCACTTGTCTTTTAGGACATGACTGATAATAGCAACAATCAACTGGTAGTACGAGCCAAGTTTAACTTCCAGCAGACCAATGAAGATGAGCTGTCCTTCACGAAGGGTGATGTCATCCATGTCACACGAGTGGAGGAAGGAGGCTGGTGGGAGGGCGCACACAACGGCAGGACCGGCTGGTTCCCCAGCAACTACGTGCGTGAGGTTAAGCCCCGTGGTAAGAGGCTGAGCCTGCCCATCTTCTGGAGGATGGGAGCATGGGAGCACAGGAGCACGGGAGCATGGGAGCAAGGGAGCGTCTGAAGCTTCTCTGTGGGAGTCCAGGTCATCTGGCCTTAGGTAGTTGTTTGTTTTTACCCTTCCTTACATTGGGAAGCTGGGATAGAGGGTGCAATAGTTACAGGCAAGCTCTGCATTCTGTTGTGTCAGGACTCTTCCAGAGATGAGGATAAGCATCTTTACTGTACTGTTTTCATTGGTTAGTTTATTTATTTGAGATGCAGTTTTGCTATGTTGCCTGAGTTAGTCTGGGAACTCTGGGCTAAGAGATTCTCCTGCCTTAACTGTCCAGACAGCTGAGACCGAGGCGCACCCTATGCCTGGCTGTCAGCTGTTACAGCTGCAGTCATGCTTCTCTGGTGGTATCTTTACCCTTTCAGGACTTCGCTGTGTGACATGCAGTTGTATTCATTTGTCATTTGGGCACTTCAGCATGTCACGTACAAGGAGGAGATAATGTAGTTTTTGCCATTTTCTTTTCTCCCCCGCAAAGATTTCTTTACTGAGATTAAGTAGCTACATACATTTCACAGTGCTATGGCATAGTTATACTTAAAGTCACAAACACCTTTTAACCTTTACAATGATAGTCATCATCATTCTAATCTGCAAAACTTATGAACCCTTTGAACATTTATAACAAAACTTTTTTCCCGATTGGGTGATATGTATATTTCTTTCCTTTTGCTTAGTATCAGCTGTATCCTCTTTCCCTCTCCTTCCCTCCCTCCCATCGCCGCCCTAGAGTTGCTTAGTTCACTTTCATCAATGTCCAGTGCAGCTGATGGGCCCCCTGCTTTATTTTCCACCAGCTGTCCACTGATTCTGTGCCTTCCTCACACCTTCCAACTCAGCTGTGCATATGTATACACAATATATGAGGTAAAGAATACAGAGTCATCTAAAAACGCTAAGAGGTCCTTTGTTTCCTTGTCTTTGGGGTTCTTTTCAGTCTGAATATTATTTATGCGCATAGGAAGAGGTTATTATTACAATTTGGTGTTTTTCTCCAGAGGCTGACCTCGTTTGGTTTCACCATGTATGGGTTTCGTGAGTCCTGTTTACTTTTCATACCTCATTGTGTTTTGCCATTTTCTCTGCCTCCCTTTCTTTTTGTTGTCTGTGTCTGATATTTTTTTTACAGGCTCTCTTAAAACTGATTAGTCAGGCTAGTATTTATTGAAAAGAAACAATAGTCTTTGGCACGTTTTCATTTCCACTCAGCTGTGATCCGAGTAGCCAGGATGTGGCTGTTGAAGTCCTATAGGCCAGTGACTCAAGTGCCCAGCCAGTGTGCTCTGTGTTCACTGGACTCAGTACCATTCTTTTTCCTGAAATTGGTGTTGCTCCATCGTGAGTAACCATGGCTCAGCCTTACACACTGAGTAGCGGTTCATTGAAGACTGTTGCATCTCAAACAGGCAGCCTGTGTTGCACTGTGTGTGTGTGTGTGTGTGTGTCATTGAAGACTGTTGCATCTCAAACAGGCAGCCTTGTGTTGTACTGTGTGTGTGTGTGTGTGTTGCTTGGCTGTAGGCGTTCCCGTGAGCGGCGTGAGGTAAAGGTGATGTCAGCAATAGAGTCATAAAGGGGTGGGGGTGTGGGCAGGCAGCAGCAGAGCTTGGGTCTTCTGACCAGCTATGCGTGTTGCTCCTGAATTTGAAGAATGTCTGTGCGACACCATTCCTCCGATTCTGCCCTGGGAGAGCTGATTCAGGAGCAGACTGGCCCAGATGTCAGAGAGAGTATTGGATCAGGTAGAGCAAGGCTGACTCGCCCCCTCTGCAGCAGGGGCAGGGGCAGCAGAGCTGGCAGACCGTGTGCCACCAGCACCGGCACTGACCAGCAAGCTCCTCCCTGTCACATAGCTCGCTTTTCTTCTTAGGCAGGTTTCCTGTTTCACTGGTGCGTCTTACTTGAACTTCTGTAGCAGGTGGTGTGCACATGAAGGGATGTTTACTTGCCATGTGTTTGTTTCTGTGGATGTTTTGGTTGATTAAGGGAGCACGGGGCCCCAGGACCCTCCCCAGATGACTCCCACGTGGTTTCTCATAGATTTGGATGTCCTTCGTGTTGTCTGTGGTAGTGGTCTGTTTCACAGCATACACACCTGGTGTGCGCTGTATGTGTCAGGCCCATGTTTGGCATGGAGTGTGGGACCTAAAGCTAGCTGTGGCAGAAGGCACTTGTGGAAGAACCAGAGTTGTGTGTGGAAGTGTTGTCTCTCAGGACAGGTGTGTCTGTATCTCTGTGGTGCATTGTTGTTGAAAGTGAGTTGTGTGGCTGGAGGTGTGGCTCACTGGTAGAGTCCTTGTGTACTTTGTGTGGGACTGAGGGTTTGCTTCTCACCACTGGAAAAACAGTTGTTTGCAGAAAGCCATAGTACACTCATATTGAATTCAGAGTGTTCCTGACAAATTGAGGCCTAAGTTGGTTTGGAAAGTTTTTGTTTTTAGCTTCCTTATTCCTTCTACCTTGCGTAATGCTTTTGTTGTTGTTGTTGTTGGTTATGGGACTTGAACTCTGGGCTTGGGCACTGTCACTGAGCTCTTCAGCTCAATGCAAGCACTCTAGCCACAGTGCATTTCCTGGAAAGTATTTTATAATACAAAAAATATTACTGCATTTACTCCTTTGTGCCATTTTGCTGAATGCTTTTTATTTGATGATGAAGTGAAGGAATGACTTCCTTTCTCCCCAAAGGACAACTTCCTTTCCCCCAATTTCCTGGAAGTATTGTAAGAAAAGGTAAGCAAGTGTGATTTTAAGTGCTGGCAGTTGAAGCAAAGCAGCACAAAGCCAGTTTTTATCCTGCCACTTTCTGTGACTGTTAAAATTGTAGATGAAAGTGTCATTTTAATATTGTGCTTTTTCAGAAGTTTATGTAGTTTTCTGATTTTGGATCATCCTTTCTTAATTGGGACTTAGTTTTCTGAAGACAGAATTGGGCTGTTTGCAAAGTCTGTTTGCAACAATCTTGTGTCTGGAAACCTGTGATGACCACTTTGTTATCATCCAGACTTCATCCCTAGTGGGGCTTATGTGCTACATTTCGCTTTGACTTATAGATAATCTTATTGTGCAAGTGAAACCAAGGCCAGCTTCTAAGTGATATTTTTAGGTTGCCTTTCTGCAGATAAAATGTTTTTTATGGTCACAGTCTTCTCATCTGCTTCCCTGGGAAGAATAAATGGCCATCAATTGCTGCCCTCTTGTGGCTGGATTTAGAAATGTTCTTGTGAGTTCATTATTGTCTTTTTGCTTTTGACTTGAGTATGGTTTCTTGTTTTATTTAATTTCTCTTTGGAGACGAATGTTTTCCATGGTTCTGTATAAGAATCTTTAGTTGGCCAGGAGTTGTGTCACATGCTTATAGGGCTAGTAGCTAGGAGGCTGAAGCAGGAGGATGGCCAGTTCAAGGCCATTCTAGGCTACATAACAAGATCCTGCCTTATACAAATCAATCAACCAATGTTTTGTGTGTGTGTGTGTGTGTGTGTGTGTGTGTGTGGTGTGTGTGGTGTGTGTGTGTGTATTGACTTGAACTCTCACTGGGCTTCATACTCTAGCTTTTTTGCATTGGTTACTACTCTACCATTTAAGCCACCCCTCCAACTCCAGCTTTTTGTTGGTTAATTGGAGATGAGTGTCTCAGATTTGTCTTCCTGGGCAAGCTTTGAAATGTGATGATCCTCAGATCTCGGCCTCCTGAGTAGTTAAGTTATAGACTTAGCCACTATTTCCAAACTACAAAGATTTTAATTGTGATTTTATGTATTATTTTTGTAAAATACTATACATTATTCTTTTTTTTTTTTTTTTTGTCGGTCATGGGGCTTGAACTCTGGGCCTGGGCGCTGGCCCTCAGCTCTTCAGCTCAAGGCGAGCGCTCTACCACTTGAGCTACAGCGCCACTTCCTCATTTTACTTTTTATGTAGCTTTAAATGTCATTTTTGGAACAGAAAATCATATAGCAGGAGTTGACCCTTGCCTAAGGTAGAGTAGGCAAGAAAGCTGTTGGTCTAGACATGATGTATATCCCTGGTAAGGTGGGGTTTTTTTTTTTTCCCACTAGAAAATGAAGAATGTGAATAATTATTTTCTTGCTTTTAGTTTAGAGAGCCTATGAAAATAACATTTTTCTTTATAGGAAACCCTTTAATAAAGCATTCAGATTTATTTTATTTTATTTTTGCTAAATCATACCAAGTCCTTAGGGCAGGTACTAACTTTATATACATCAAGTCAGGACCAGAGTTCAGAATCACTGACTGATGTTTCAGGAGCATTGCTTTGCCTTTGTAAGGGTTCTTGTGGCAGGAAAGGAGATTGACATTTTTGAGAACTGGAAGAAAACCTATATTACATGAGTATGGTAATAATGGTAGTGAATGACATAGGTCTGGGTCATGTAGGCCATATTAAAATTTAGGTCCTTAATCTTTATTGTACTAAGGTACCACTGAAGATTTTTACAACAATTTGATATAATAATCCATTTTATGTTTTAAAAAGAGCATTATAGTTGCCATGTTGGAAAGGAAAGAATATAGAATTTGGAAGATCAGTTAGGAGCCTGTCAAGTAACTAAAGCAAAAATAATGGTAGATTGTACCATGTAGGTTGATAGGAAAGAGTGGATGAATTGTATATAGACATTTTAGGAGAATGATTAGTTGATAGGATATGGTTAGATTAAGTAGAGAAAGGAGAGATTTGAAGTTGGAATATCACATCTTGAAAAAGCCATAGGACAGTTTTATTCCTTTAATTAATTAATTGTTTGGGAGAGGGTCTTGCTATTTAGTTCAGGCTGGCCTCAAACTTGGTTCCTCTGCCTCAATTTCCCAAGTATTGGAAGGTGCCACTATGTCCAGTATGAGTATTTTTTCTATCCATGCGAAAACTGAGTACAGAAGTTTATCTTTGTCATGGGTCTCACCTGAATACTAAATCAGAATTCCAAACAGATTTTTGTGTATATGTTTGTGGCCTATTTTTTAATATTTAGTGATGCTGGGGATGGAAGCTAGGGCCTCATTTATATTAGAAAGTGTTCTACCACTGAGCTGCACCCCTACGTATTGTTTTATATATTTTTTGTTTATTGTACTACTTCCACAAATTTACTTTGCAGTCAACTAATTTGATTTCATTAGGAAGATGTGGGCAATAAGGCTGCAGTATTGCAAGGGTTTAGTGGCTATTAAAATGCCTTCAAGAAAGGTTTAGTTTATTGCTGTCAGGATTTGGTTCTTTGTTGTATCATTTTCCTATACTGAATACATTTACAGGAGTGCCCTCAAGCTAATCAAACTTGTAAAAGATAATAAATTCTTTCAAAATTGTTAGTTTGAGTTGGGTGCTGGTGGCTCACGCCCTGTAATCCCAGCTACTTAGGAGGCTGAAATCTGAGAATCGCAGTTGCCTGGGCAGGAAATGTCCAGGAGACTCTTATCTCCAGTAAACCACCAGAAAACCAGAAATGGCGTTGTGGCTCAAGTGGTAGAGC
>NW_012267280.1:7302448-7313508 GCF_000151885.1 Dipodomys ordii | reverse complement strand
CTCAAGGCGAGCGCTCTACCACTTGAGCTACAGCGCCACTTCCGGTTTTCTGGTGGTTTATTGGAGATAGGAGTCTCACGGTCTCTCCTGCCTGGGCTGGCTTTGAACCTCCATCCTCAGATCTCAGCCTCCTGAGTAGCTAGGATTACAGGCGTGAGCCACCAGCGCCTGGCTTACATTATTCTTGATATGTACAGTTTCATGGAAGGTGTGTAATTGTTACTTAGCATTTACTTTCTGTGTAAAACTCATAGGTTTCTAATGTGTTTTATATGTTTGATACATTCCCAAGCACATAATAGAGACTCTCCCCATTCAAGGAGAAGTCAAGGAGGGAGAAACAGCAGACCCTTCTGATAAATTCAGGCGGAGGTGAGGATAGAGTGTGGTCAGCGGTACAAAGTCCCGGTGGTTACAGGCAAATATCATGGGGTCAGACAGCAGCATTTGTTTTAGGTGATTATTCCTAATGTTCTGACTTTGATCCTGAAATTTTTGGATAGCTCATCATCTGTTGTACAAGATTTGGGAGCTGGCTGGCTTGAGCCGTGACTCATACCTGTGCTGAGCAGTGTCTATACAAATGTAGAGGGGTGACAGTCATTCATTCACAGACCCACTGACCTGAGTGAGCATGTGCCCTGCCAGTTCTTCCGTTTGTCGCCTTTAAATGTTTTCTGCTTACTTTACATAGAAGCGGCCGTCGCTTTCAAGGCATGAAAGAACAGAGGTAGATGTAGGATGATCTGACGGGGAGGAGGGTCCAGGTAGTACAGAGCCTGGCTCAAGTGCTGTCTCTAGTGTGTCCTGTCTGCAGCCCATCCCCCTTTGCTGTGGGCTGACTCTGGGTGTGTAGGGGGGGAAGATGTTTTTCTGGAAGCACCCAAGGCCTAGGGGGTTCTTCTTGGTACAGATGCATATATTGAACACTCTGAGTCTCTGAGGCTACTTCACACACAAATGCACTATCCTCCCCCAAATGCTGGCCTCCTGGCCTGCTGTGGCCTCTGACTGTCTCCATCTTTGGGTATGAGTGACGAACACCTTGTGTCCAGGGCACAGCACATGGGACAAGGCTGGAGTCAGGTTGTTAGTCCTTAGTACTGGAGATGGTTTGTAAGTTTATGTCATACAAACATGGGCCTCAGCAAGTTGGAGGAAAGAGCTTTCGTGCTGCGGTCATAGGACTAGGGCATGAACCCTTGTCCATCCAGGCTCTGTCAGGCAGGTAGGCCACTTTCCTCCTGCGAGCAACGGGCAGCAAGCAGCCTTCTAGCCCTTGGGTTCACTCTTGCTTTGGTTCATGTTTGCTACAGTTTGTCTTCTGACTCTTTAGCTCCCTGCTCCTCTTTCCTCCTCCCGAAGTTGTTCTTTATTATATTGTTTTACCTTCTGCCCGATCTCTTTGTTGGCAGTGCTAAGTAGTGCGGTTGAGTCTTATTTCGAATTTCATCTGCAGTTGGCCCTCATTTTGTGACATGAGGACTGACTTTGACCCTTTCTTTCTGCCTGTACTCACTCTGCAGGGTCTGCTAGTGAGTTCTCATGTCCCTGTTACAGTTAGCACAGTTACCTGGTTCTGAAATAAGAACAGCATTTACTCAGCAGATGCGTGAGCTGCTGGAACCCACCAGTGCCAAGCCAAGAGGGCTCCTGCTCATGAATCAGGAATCTCAGCTGAGGAGCTCGCAGGCACAGAGGCAGGGAAGAGGCCACCGTGCTGTGTCCTGTACCCTCTGTGGGCACTGTGAAGCAATGAGACCTAGCTCAGTGTAGTTGCTTTCATTTTTTTTTATTTTTAGCAAATTTTGGTCCCTAATTCAAATAGACTAAGAAAGCCATTATGACACACAAGGAGATTTGCATATAGTTTAAACATTAAATCAGATCAAGAAGTTATGATCTTGTCAGACGTGCTAAAGACCTGTTAGGGTGTCCCTCTGACAGGATAGGAGTGCTGCAGTAATAGTGGCTGAAACAGTATTGCTTCTGGCATTTGTTGTGTGAGGCTCAGGAAAAAAAGGACCTAGAATACTAATGCAGTAATACTAATGCATAGAATACTAAGAGCAGTACACAAGATCTGTTTTCCCATATAACTGCATTGCTGTACCGAGTGGGGAGAGGACAGCGATAGTGGAAGACAGGTATGATATCATTTTCACACAGATCAGGAGGGGGCTATCAGCAGACTCTCTCCTAAGGAATTGGGAGACATGGGAGAAGTGACAGTTGAAACCAGAAGGAGGGAGTCTGGGATCCAGGACACTGAGTCAGGCAAAGAACAGAATGGACCACTCTGTATTTACAGAGTGTTATGTGTGTATCCTGGCGAGCAAGTACAGTCTTGGTTGGGATTGGGGAGGGGGGATGGCGGGAGCTGTGCTCAGGGCGTGGACTCCTGGAGCGGTACACCCCTGTTCTTCTAACATGAAACATTTTTGTGGTTTTCTCCTCTTCAGTTCAAGTTTTAGCTGCATGAGAATCTGAGCAAAAGAAGGTCAGTGTTAGCAAGATCAGGTTGGATTTCTTAGGAAACTGAGGGTTTGGAAAACATTTGTTTTTGTCTTGTTCTTTATTTTTAATCACTTGGGGAAACTTGATGGTGAGGTGCTGCTGAAGATTTAGGCAAGAGGCTACGGTCAGGGTGGCATTCTGCAGGCTGGTTTCTGTGGCCAACAAGGGACTGCAGCTTCTGATCAGGCAGTTGGCCATACAGCCCCAGGCCTGGGAGCGCTGGGTGTGAAATTCTCCCAGAAACCCTCACTGTTAGGCAAGGACAGAAGTATGAGGAAAGAAGAGGGTCTAAAAGGAGACTGTGGACAGGTGCCACTGACCCACCAGAGAGAGGGACATTGTGTCTCCCTGAACCATGGACGTCCGTCCAGTGTGATTCTTGCTTGAGGAGGGATGAGGAAGACTTGGAAACTAAGCCTCTAGGAAGGGTTCATCTGTCTGAGTGCCCGGGGAAAGAACGTGGAAGACCAACTCCCCTCCCTTTGTCCTCCCAAACCCTGTTTTTTGCTGTTCTGCCTCTGTAGCCCAGAGAACCAGTGATAGACAGAAGACAAACCCACAGGCAGAACCACAGGATTAAACTGCCCACTTGCCCTATCATTTGCCAGTGATAGATAGCCACAGAACCATTACACCACATCTGTATTCATTCCAGAGAGCTAGTGTGAAAACACTGGCACACCACACCATAGAGCCAGTGATTGACACCTTTAAAACTACTGGCACATCCCTCCCCCATACATTTATAGCTGCACATACACTTATTACCTGCTTACCCAGCGGGCCAGCAAGATGCATGCATGTAACCCAGCTTTTGTTGAGTAGTTGCTGCTTCAGTAGGGTCTGTTGAGTGGAGTTGATCTCAATCGCTGTAGTTGCTGGGCCTTCTTTAGGCCATGCCACTTTCCTAGTGTTTGCTTCTTTTCCTTCTATTCGTCTCCTGTGTGTGATGGTTATGTTATCTCAAGCCTTATACCTACCCTACTCAGGTCTTTGTGTTTGCTTATTTCTTTACTTTTTAAAGATTATCTTTAAGTAGTTGTACAGAAGAGTTGCCATTTAACAAACAAGTTTATAAATAGTATGAATTGTTATCACCCTTTCATCATTCTTCCACTGATTTAGAGAAAGGCTTTGTATTGAACACTCAGAATCTCTGTAGTCCAGAACAGTGGATCTCAGTATCTTAGTATTACATATTTGTCAGCATTTTCTCCAGTTATGTTTGGTAGTGTGCTGTATTATGACAATATGGAGCTATACATGTGGCTGAATGGCTGCATTCCTGAGCAGTAATGTCTCAGGCCTCCTGACTTGAAGTCAGGAGCACAGGGTGGACATTGAGTGCAGAGTTGCAGGCAGAGGCTGGGTCCCTGAGCTCAGCCAGTGTCCACTGGAGGTCCTCTCCTGCCTTCCCAGGCTGGTGGTTTTGGTTGAGACTGGAGGATAGTAGTCATAGTGTAGGGAGGCTGTTTTGCCATTTCTGGTGGTGTTGATCAATAAAACTTGTTTCTATTTCAGAAAAGCCTGTGTCACCCAAATCAGGATCATTGAAGAGCCCTCCCAAAGGGTTTGACACAACTGCCATCAACAAGAGCTATTACAATGTGGTGAGTAGAGGGCATTTTCCCAAATCATGTCCTGTGTCCTGTGAGGAGGGCCTTCCTGTGGATGTGCCCTGTCCTGTGTCCTGTGAGGAGGCTTTTCTATGGAAGTGCGGCATCCATGGTCTCCAGCGTCCCCATCTGGTCTCTATGAGCTAGAACTAGTTTTTGTGGTGACCTTGTGTGTTTGGAACTCTACCTTGCACTTGTCACAGCACAGTTTCGTGACTGCATCTCTACGGCATTATGTGCCTTGACATGTGTGATTTTAAGATATGTGAATGTGATTTTAAAACCATTGTATTAGCATTGAGAATGGATTGTAAGTACTTTAGATCAGTAGTCTTTGTTATGTGTTGATAGCATGGAATTAATGCCTGAACTTTTTTTTTTTGGCAGGGGCAGGGGGGTGGGTGGGGGAGTCCTGGGGCTTGAACTCAGGTCCTGGGCTGCTTTTACTAAGGACTAGTGGTCTTCTACTTGAGCCACAGTGCCACTCCAGCTTTCTCTGAGTAGTTTATTGGAAATAAGAGTCTTACAGCCTTTCTAGCCCAGGCTGGCTTTGAACCATGATCCTCAGATCTCAGCCTCCTGAGTAGTTAGGATTACAGGCATGAGCCACCCATGCCCAGCATGTCTGACCTTTATACATGGTGAAGACTGGCATTTCTGCATCCCGAAGCTGGCTGCATTTTGAAATGTAATATAACCAGTTTATGAGCTTAACAATAACTATGGTAATAATATAATTATTAAATAGCTGTGGTAATTATATATATGTATACACATACACACATATACATACACACATCTTCTCTGTACCTAAGCAATTACATATACTTAGAAAATTGAAAATTAAAAAAATTTTAAGTTGTTGGTATAAACTTGCTAAATGTTTGTTTTGAATTCTTTGGAAATGTGCATTTGTTTTGCGCCCCTTGGTTTTTTATTCGTGATCAGGAGGGGCAAAGGTTTATATTTGACATAATGGCAGCTGGCTTAAGTGAGTGTTTCACTTCTGTACCTTTATACCTTTATTAAGTGATGAGAAGCGTGGTAGCAGATTTAAATAGGACTCTTGCCAAATTGCTTCTTACTGAGCCTTGTGCCTTTTATCTGTGGATCCAGCCTTCCCTTAAGCACTGTCCAGGGTACTGGGAGCCTGGCAGGACTGTGGTCCATGTCCGCCTAGGTGAATGTGTGGATACGATGGCCTCTTGTCTGATCTCCTGCCTTGCCATCAGAGCTTCCTTCTCTCCACAGCTTCCTGTCCTCTTCTTGTGAGCAGTTATTCTCTTCACAGCTTCCTGTCCTGCTTCTTATGAGCACTTCCTTCTCTCCACAGCTTCCTGTCCTCTTCTTGTGAGCACTTCTTTCTCTCCACAGTTTCCTGTCTTTTTTTTTTTTTTTTCGGTCATGGGGCTTGAACTCTGGGCTTGGGTGCTATCCCTCAGCTCTTCAGCTCAAGGCGAGCGTTCTACTGCTTGAGCCACACCACTACTTCTGGTTTCCTAGTGGTTTATTGGAGATAAAAGTCTCACAGAGTTTCCTGCCTGGGCTGGCTTTGAACCACAATCCTCAGATCTCAGCCTCCAGAGTAGCTAGGATTACAGGTGTGAGCCACCAGCGCCCAGCTTCCTGTCCTCTTCTTGAGAGTACTTCCTTCTCTCCACAGCTTCCTGTCCTCTTCTTGTGAGCACATTTCTGTGCTTTGCTCCACTGCTCATCAGCAGCCTTTGCTTCCTTTCTTTGTATGGACCAGATCCTCCTCTTTTCTTATTTTAGATAGTACTAGGGTTTGAATTCAGGGCTTATTCTGCTTGTTTGTCTGACTGGTGTTCTGCCATTTGAGCCTTCCTCTAGCCTTGCTTTTTGCCTGTTATTTTGGAGAGTGAGTCTCATGGACTCTTCTGCCCAGTCTGGCTTTGAACTGTGATCCTCTGTATCTCAGCCCTGAATAGCTAGGGTCAAGCTCAGACAACTAATTGCTAGACTGGCTCAGATCTCGCAATTACAGGAGATCTTGCAGTTATAAGAGACGAATTTGTGACCTAGCCTGGTTCTCCTGAGCCTAGCATGCTTGGCTGCCTGTGACAGACACCCTTCCCCTCTGGACCCAAGAAGGGTTTGCTGGGAAAAATGACTGTCCTTTGTCACCTCTTACCACTAGAGCATGAAGTTTCTTGGATCTGTTGATATGGGAAAATGGGCCTGTGGTTTTCCATGTTGATTGATAACAGTATGTTATCAGTTATTCCACTGAGTACGTTGTGTCTGCACAGGAAGCAGCTGTTCTTCCGATCATGCCTGCTGTCAGAGAAGGCAGGGTAGTTTTGAAACATGATTGAGAGGTAGTGGTCACAAATAGAAGTGTGTCTGATGTAGGAAGTCATTCATCCTTCTTCGCCTCCCGCGTACTCCAGAGAAGCACCAGACCTGCCTTTTCCTCCCTGCAGCTCTGCGTGCTGCTCAGGGAGGAGAGAGACAGGTGAGCTGCTGGGAGAGGAGAGGGACAGTCGTGTTGCTCGGGGAGGAGAGAGACAGGTGAGCTGCTTGGGGAGGAGAGGGACAGGCGAGCGGGCATCTCTAGCTTACATCTTTTCATCTTTATCTTCTCACTTTGCTCTCTTGCACTTTGACTAAGATTCTTTTAAAATCCCGTGATCTTAGATGTCTGCCTGGTTCCCCTTCTTCCTATCCTACCCATGTTTTCATGGGTACTGAAGAATTGCGGACTTATCCAACAACCTTAACTGCCCTTGTTCTCATGGAACTTCCTTGTTTCATAGGTCAAAATGGTGTAGGTTGAGGGTTCAGGTGATGACAGAATTCTGACATGGGTAGAAGTTCAGTGTTTGGTGAATGAAGCATGGAGCTGCTAATTCAGGGCATGCTGTCCTAGGAAGTCATGTTCTGGCCAATGCTCTGAAGAGGTGGCTCTTGATGGAGTCTCATTTGGGTTGGGAGGTTGGCTAGGTATGGTAGATTTCTCCCTGTATTTTCAGATCAGGAATGTACGTTCTTGCATAAGTGTCCTATTCGAGGGGAACTCCTTTGTGTAAAAGGAGGAAGTGGTCTGAGGAGCTTGTTCATCCCCCGACAGTAAGGTAAAGCCAGGTTAAACCCAGGGTTGGCTGGCTCCCGCACCCACCTCATCCTGCAGCCTGGCATCTTTGTACATATTGCGCTGATGCATGTCACCTGTGGACCCGAAGCCATTCTAATATGTGCGAGGCAAGTGCTCCACCACCGACCTCTACCCTCACCCTGTCAATCAAGATTGTGTGTGTGTAAGCACACAGAACAGACTTGCCATGAAGGCTGTGAGATATTTGTATAGTCAGGGATGTGGAGTGTCCCTTAAGGACGTTATTTGTAAAGCAAGGCCCTCCTGCTTTGAGGCTGATGGAGTTGGGGTGTGCACACACGCATGTGTGTGTGTTTGTGTGTATGTGTGTGTAGTGTGTTTGCCAAGGCTATGGACCAGGCTGTGTGGCCCCATTGTATAAGTGGACGAGCTCTCTGTGCCTCGTGACTTGAGGGCCGCCCACACTAGCTGACCCCTGTTCTTTGGCCTTTTCGGCACTGTGGTCGTCACCACCTCTTCCTGCCCGAGCCCTGCCCCTCTCTTGGGTAGATCCCAGCTGTCGTGGGAGGGAGCACTGGTGTCCAGGCTGTGCGGCCGCATGGGGTCCTGCAGCAGCCAGCGTGTGTCGGAGGCACCCAAGGGAGGAGAGGTGATGGCAGGTGCATTTGGGTCAGGAAGGGTAGTGAGGCTGCCAGGGTCCCGAGGGCGGAAGCTTCCTAGAGGGCCTGGCTACCAAGGCCTGTGGGCCAGTCCTCAGGCTGTGTTTGTGTGCTTGTTTGCATGTGTGTGTCTGAAAACTAATGCACCTTGCCTTTTTTGGTGGGAAACGATATGGAAGTGGTCTTGAACACCTGCTTGAAAGTCGTGTGTAAGACTACTAATTGTAGAAATGAAGCAGCCTAGTAGCGGATATGTCTGGATGGAGCAATGGTTGTGGTGGCTTTGTGCCCTCTCTGGTGCTCTCTCCAGGGAGCTTTCTGTGTGCATACTGTGCTTAGTGCTAGGATCACTGAGTGATGCTTTCCAACAAATCTTTTCCTCTTTGTACACATGAAAACATTGCTTGTTTGAAGAAACAGTTCTCTATGTTTTCACGTACATGCTAGGCAGCTTTGCTAAGGAGGTGTGCAATATTTGTAACTATGAAACCTAAGTACCCTTTTTAATCTAATTTACAATATTGTAAAGGAACTTTCTTTAAATGTCGGTTACAGGTTGTATTTTTTTCTCGGCTGGAGGTCAGGTGGTTGTTTGCACCTCCCATTTTTGAAGGATCAGGTCTGGCTTAAAGTACAGTCTCTAGTGCTTGGGCTTGTAGCAAAGCCTGTTCTCTGTTCACCAGGCCTCTGACACTTGAGTCCAGTGCTTATATTCTAGAAGGAGAGCATTGTCATCGTGGACCCAGCACCCAGATTTCCCCATAAAGGAATGAACTCCCTTCATGATCCCTCCCCTTGCTGGCTCCCACCCCCTCCCCAGCCATTCTCTCCATGAATTGACCCATTCAAGGGCAAAACCAGAGTTCATTTCAGGCTGTGCACTGGGTAGCTGCTTAGGAGGTCTCACTTCTTGGTGACTGATTGCCTTCTCCTCTGCTCAGAGACTTCTGCAGACAGAAAATAATCATGTCCATGCATGAAGCTGGAGTTGAGGTTTACTCACAGTGGCTTTCCATGAAGTGTTGAAACTTGTGTTCAGATGGACAGGAAACTGGATGTTCTTGGTGTGTTTATCACTCCTGTACATTGTCTTCCTGTGATAAGTTCAGATTCCTTCCTTCCTTCCTTCCTTCCTTCCATCCTTCCTTCCTTCCTTCCATCCATCCTTCCTTCCTTCCTTCCTTCCTTCCTTCCTTCCTTCCTTCCTGCCTTCCTTCCTTCCTTCCTGCCTTCCTTCCTGCCTTCCTGCCTTCCTTCCTGCCTTCCTTCCTTCGCCCTCCCTTTGCCCTGCTGCTATAACATGCTTCCATTTCCTAGTACTTGTTTTAATACACAGTACTTTAGTAGTTCAGAGGAGTTACACTATGGAATTCCTCCTTTAAGTATACTCCCCTTAATCAGTTTGTGTTGAGTCCTGTACATGTTATCATGTCTAGATGTGTTTTAGATCTAGCTTCCACATAGGAGAGAAAACATGCATTGTTTGCCTCTCTGTGCCTGGCCTATCTCACTTAATGTGATTTGTTGTAGGTCCATCTATTTCCCTGAAAATGACCTATTATTCTTTCTAATGGATTAGTAAGATTCCATTGTGTATATGTACCCTATTTATTAATCCACTCATCTGTTGTAATGGCATGTCAGTGGGCTGTTTTCATACCAGCAGGGAACATGGATGTGCCACTGTCTTTATGGTATCTTGACTTGTAATGTTCTGGGTATGCCCAAGAGTGGTATGGCTGGATCATAGGGAAATGCTTTGTTTAGTTTTTTTTTTTTTTTTGAAGAACCTCCAGATTGGTTGTACGAATTTACATTCCTACCAACAGTGCAATGGAGTTTTTTCCCCATATCCTCATCAGCATTCATTGCTGGAATGCACAGAATTGGCCAGTCTAACTGGGACGAGACAGAATCTCAGCTGTTTTGATTTGCATTTCCTTCTAGGGATGATGAGCCTTTCCTCATGTGTCTATTTGTCACTCTTCTTTTTCTGAGAAGTCTCTTTTTAGCTCCTGTGCCCATTTATTGATTGGGTTAGTTGTGTGAGGGGTATTTTTTTCATATACATTTTTTATTGTAAAAACACTGTACAGAGGGGTTACAGTTACATGAGTAGGATAATGAGTACGTTTCCTATCAAGCTGTGCCCATTTATTGATTGGGTTAGTTGTGTGAGAGGATATTTTTTGAGCTCCTTGTATAATTTGGATATTAGGCACTTGTCAGATGTATAGCTGGTAAAGATCCTCTTCCAGTCTGTTGGCTATCTTTTTAGTTTAGCAACTATATCCTTGCCTGTGCAGAAACATTTTAGTTGAAGTCTTGGTATTTCCTGAGCTCCTGTGGGGTTCTTTTCCAAAAGCTCCTGCCTATACTTATAAGCTTTAATGTTTTACCTACTCCATCTTGCTGTAGTTTCCAAGTTTCAAGGACTGATGTTGAGGTCTTTTAACCACTTGGAGTTGATACTGGTGCATGGTGACAAACAGGGATCCAATTTTAGTTTTCTACATATGGAGGTCCAGTTTGTCCAGTTATTGGAGAGGCTGTTGTTTTTCCAACATAAGTTTTTGGCTCTCTTGTTAAGTATCATACGACTTTAAGTGTATGGCTCTATTTCTGGGTCTTCTATTCCACTATTTTGTTAGTATAGCTCAGTGGTAGAGTTTGAGGTCTGAAATCATGATACCACCAACATTGCTTTTTTTTTTTTTTTTTTTTTGCCTAAAACGGCTTTGGCTGTTGGGAGTCTTTTGTTGTTGTGCATATATTTTTGGATTGTTTTATCTATCTCGGTGAAGAACATCATTGGGCTTTTGATGGGGATTGCATTGGATTTGTAGATCGCCTTTGGCAGGATGGCCATTTTCACCATATTAATTCTACCTGCCCATGAACATGGGAGGTCTTTCCATTTTCTGATGTCACTTCAATTTTTTTTTCTCAGATTTTTATAGTTTTCACTATAGCGGTCTTTCACTTTCTTGATATGTTTATTTCTAATTTTTATTTTAAGGCTATTGCAAATTGAATTGTTTTCCTGATTTCCTTGTCTATCTGCATGTTGTTGGTATAACTGATTTTTGTGGGTTGATTTTTTTTTTTATTTGTGAAGATACTGTACAGAGGGGTTACAATTACATGGGCAGGATAATGCGTACATTTCTTACCAAGCATTGCAGCCTCCTC